>NC_091789.1:97015085-97266820 GCF_029378745.1 Bos indicus
CAAAGCTCCTAGAAGAAGACGTAGGCAGTACGCTCTTTGACATAGGTCTTAGCAATAGTTTTTTTGACATGTCTCCTCAGGCAAGAGCAACAAAAGCAAAAATAAATGGGAGTTCATCAAACTAAAAAGCTTTTACACAGCAAGGGAAACCGTCAAGAAAAGAAAAAGGCAACCTGCTGAGTGGGAGAAGATATGAGGAAGTGATATACATCGGAAAACAGGTAGATATCCAAAATAGCTAAAGGACTCATAGAATGTATTGGGAAAAACACCCAAAACCCGATTTTAAAATGGGGCAAAGCACTGAATAGACATTTCTGCAAAGAAGAGATACAGATGGCTAATAGACATATGAAAAGATGCTCAACATCTCCTCCTCAGGGATTAGAAAATCACGACCACAGTGAAGTACTTCCTCACACTTGTCAAGTAGCTGTTATTAAAAAGACAACAAGTAAGAAATGTTGGGGAAGTTGTAGAGAAAAGGAAACCCTTGTGAGGTGTTGGTGGAAATGTATATCGGTGCAGCCACTATGGAGACAATGAGGGTTTCCTCAAAAACTGAAAACAAGAACTACCATATGATCCAGCAGTTCCACTTCTTGGTATTTTTCTTAAGAATAGAAGAAACATTAGTCACAAAACATATATGCGCACCTCTGTTCACTGAAGCGTTATTTACAGCCAAGGGGAGCCAAGATATGAAAGGAACCTAAGTGCCCATCAATAGATGAGTCAAAAAGGAAGAAATGGTACACACACACACACACATACACAGACACACACACACACATTCACAGTGGAATATTACTCAGAAATTAAAAAAGAATGAAATCTTGTCATTGTTAACAACATGGATGGACCTAGAGGGTGTTATGCCAAGTAAAACTAGGCACACAGAGAAAGACAAATACCACACAGTTTTATTTACATGTGGAACCTCAGAAATAAAATAAGAGAACACGGGAAACAAGACAGAAATAGATTCAGAGACACAGAGAACAAACTGGTGGTTACCAGAGGAGGAGGGAGTAGGGGGATGTGTAAAACAGGGAAGGGATTAGGATTCCAGTTATAAAATAAGGCATGGGAATGGAATGTACATACAGGAAATATAGTCAATAATCTTGTAAGAAATGTCTGTGGTAACACATGGTAACCAAACTTATCATAGCAATTCATTTCATAATGTTTAAAAATATGGAATCATTCTGTTGTGCACCTGAATCAAATATAATATCATATGTGAAATTTGGGCCTCCCCAGTGGCTCAGTGGTAAAGCATCCTCCTGCAATGCTGGAGCTGCAGGAGGCGTGGGTTGGACTCCTGGGTCGGGAAGATCCCCTGGAGGAGGGCATGGCAACCCACTCCAGTAGTCTTGCCTGGAAAATCCCATGGACAGAGGAGCCTGGTGGGCTACAGTCATGTGGTCACAAAGAGTTGGACATGGCTGATGTGACAGCATGCACACACGCATGGCAAATTTACTGAAGAAATAAAGACTGGGGGCTCTGAATGGAGGATGCCAAGGTTCGTGGGTCACTTTTCCTCTGGCAGCCTATGTGACTCCGAGTAATCCCCCTAACTTCCCTGTCCTCTGCTTTCTCACCTCATCAATTAGGATTGAAATCTTCCAAAATGATGGGTCTTTGAAGGAGGAGTAACTAAGGTGACAGAAAGAAATATATTGAATGTGGTCTGATACCTGGTAAAGGATGAACAACCTTGAAATGCCATGTTAGCCCTGCTTAACGTGCCCACACTGACTAAATTCATGCCTCTGAGTTTCAAGAAGAAAAGTTCCCTTGGAGCTGGGAGACAAGTCCTGCAAGATGGGTTGAGCTCTGAAGCTCTTTGATGAGATGACCAGTTCAGACTCCAATAAATATACCTGTTCTCAAGTGCCTCTGTCTGCAGAAGACTCGTGGGTTTCTGCAGAAATATAGCTCTGGGGGCTATCTGAGAGCACAGGCTGACAGACAGCAGAATTTATTTTCACTTCTGAAGAATCTCACAGGCACTTGCTGGCTACAAAACACTGGGCTCTGAGCGTGGGGAGGAAAAGTACATGTCATCACTCATGTCTCCTGTAATGAAAAGGGAAGCTATTTGTTATTAGGGGAAAGACGTTTGTGAAGCACAGATCTGAGAAAGGTCTTGAATTCAGAATACGTAAGGAATTTTAAAATTGCAGAGGACAAAATGTAGTGAAGGAGGACAGATCCTTGTGCCAGGGGTTGGGGTGTGGGAGGGGAAACCAGAAGGGGCAGCACCTGGGCGTTTTTAGGGTGACGGACATGGCCTGTGTCCTGGTCGTGGTGGTGATCACTGGAATCTCTCCGTGTGTCACAGCTCAGAGAGCTGCACACCCAAAGACAAGCAGGCCAGGAATTCCCTGGTGGTCCGGTCGCTAAGAATGTTCCTGCCATATAAAATTAATACACAGAAACCCCTTGCATTCCTATAAACTAATAAGGAAAAATCAGAAAGAGTAATTAAGGAAACAGTCCCATTCACCATTGCAATGAAAAGAATAAAATACTTAGGAATAAATTTATATAAATAAACAAAAGACCTGTATACAGAGACCTATAAAAAAAAAAAACTGATGAAAAAAATCAAAGAGGACACAAATGGATGGAGAAATGTACCACGGTCTTGGATTGGAAGAATCAGTACAGTGAAAATGACTCTACTACCCAAAGCAATCTATAGATTCATCACAATCCTGATCAAACTAGCAAAGGTATTTTTTCACAGAACTAGAACAAATAATTTCACACTTTGTATGGAAACACTAAAGATTCCAAATACCCAAAACAATCTTGAGAAAGAAGAATGGAACTGGAGGAATCAACCTTCCTGACTTCAGACTATACTACAAAGCTACAGTCATCAAGACAGTATGGTACTGGCACAAAGACAGAAGTATAGATCAATGGAAGAAAATAGAGAACCCAGAGGTAAATCCACACACCTATGCACACATTATCTTTGACAAAGGAGGCACAAATACACAATGGCATAAACAAAGTCTCTTCAACACATGATGCTGGGGAAAATGCTCAACTACGGGTAAAAGAAAGAAACTGGAAGACTTTTTAACACCATACAGAAAAATAAACTCAAAATGGATTACAGACCTAAATGTAAGACCAAAAACTATAAAACTCTTAA
Organism: Bos indicus; assembly: GCF_029378745.1. Lineage (NCBI taxonomy): Eukaryota > Metazoa > Chordata > Mammalia > Artiodactyla > Bovidae > Bos > Bos indicus. Next base: position 97,018,264 of record NC_091789.1, read on the forward strand.
GAGGAAACCATAGGCAGAAGACTCTCTGACATAAATCACAGCAAGATCCTCTATGACCCATCTCCCAGTGTAATGGAAATAAAAACACAAATAAACAAAAGGGACCAAATTTAACTTCAATGCTTTTGCACAATGAAGGAAACTATAAGCAAGGTGAAAGGACAGCCCTCAGAACGGGAGGAAATAATAGCAAATGAAACAACTGTCGAAGAATGAATCTCCAAAATATACAAGCAGCTCATGCGGCTCAATACCAGAAAAACGAACAACCCCATAAAAAGTGGACAGGAGACCTGAACAGACATTTCTCCGAAGACATACAGATGGCTACCAAACACATGAAGAGATGTTCAACACCACTCATTATTAGAAAACTGCAAATCAAAACCACAGTGAGGTATCATTTCACACAGGTCAGAATGGCCATCATCAAAAAGTCTACAAACAATAAATGCTGGAGATGGTGTGGAGAAAAGGGAACTTTCTTCCACCGTTGGTGGGAATGTAAAGTGGTATAGCCACTGTGGAGAGGAGAACAGAGTGGAGATTCCTTAAAAAACTGGGAATGGAACTGCCACACGACCCAGCAATCCCACTGCTGGGCATACCACCCTGAGGAAACCAGAAGTGAAACAGACACATGTACCCCAATGTTCACAGCAGCACTATTTACAATAGCTAGGACAGGGAAGGAACCTAGATGTGCAATGGCAGATGAATGGATAAGGAAGTTGTGGTACATACACACAATGGAACATTACTCAGCTATAAAAAGGAACACATTTGAATCAGTGCTAATGAGGTGGATGAACCTGGCGCCTGTTATACAGACAGAAGTAAGTCAGAAGGAGAAAGACAAATACTTATATTAATGCCTATATATGGAATATAGAAAGAAGGTAGCAACGATTCTACATGCAGGGAAGCAAAGGAGACAGAGATGTACAGAACACATTTTTCAACTCGGCAAAAGAAGGTGAGGGTGGGATGATTTGAGAGAATAGCAGTGTAACATATACATTACCATGTGTAAAACAGATGACCAGTGCAAGTTTGATGCATGAAGCAGGGCACCCAAAGCCGGTGCTCCGGGATAACCCAGAGGGATAGGGTGGGGAGGGAGGTGGGATGGGGGTTCAGGAGGGGAAGACACACGTATACCTGTGGCCGATTCGTGTTGATATATGGCAAAACCCATCACACTATCGTATAGTAATTATTCTCCAATTGAAATGAATTGATGATTAAAAAAATAAAACAGAAGCCCCCTGCCAATGCAACGGGGCAGGCGTTCGGTCCCTAGTCCAGGAAGACTCCACGTGCCGGAGGGCAACTAAGGCTCTGTGTCACAACCACTGAACCCACCTGCTTCGACTACGGAAGCCCCCGAGCCTAGAGTCCATGCTCTGCAACAAGAGAAGTCTCTGAGATGAGAAGCGCATGCACCGCCACTAGAGAGTAGTGCTCCTTCTCCACAACTAGAGAAAGCCCTCGTGCAGCAACAAAGACGCAGTGCAGTCAACAATGAATAAATAAATAAGAAGAAAGAAAACCGGGCCAAGCTTACTGTATGTTCATTTGAAAAATCCACTGGTAGATACAGAAGCAGGTGCATCTCTCTATATCCTTTGAATGATCATATCTTGAGTGAAGCTAACAAAAATTACATCACAGGCTATGTTAAAACTTTAGATCAGCTTCCCAGGCACTGCTGTTTTCTAGAGAGCTACTTTTCTCAGAGAACTGTTACCTAGGAACTTTAGTCACCGGAACTGAGGCCTCCACCACATTCCAGGGCAGAAAGCAAAAGATGTTAGGAAGACACGGTTCAAATCCTATGAGTTTATGAGTTGCCTGTGACCACAGCCTAGGATGACCACACATCCCAGAAAGAGTCTCTTCACATTTCAGTAACTGAAACCTGTATTTCAACCACTTAGTTCAGTTCCTTTAGGCCACTGCTGTGCCCTTAAATAAACACTTGGTGTGAAACACTTGGAAAATGACCTTAATCCAATTCATTCCCAACCTCTTTTCACATGTCACAAGGAGTCTCTCACGATGATATTTCCTCACCCCGAAAGCCAATTCTCAGATAAACAAAAGAATTCACACACACACCTTGTGAAGAAATACTGAGATTTTAGAAAGTGACTCCCAACTAGCCCATGGTTCATCACTCTTTTCTCTCTTCTCATCCACTCTGAGAAAGGAATATTTGGCCATGCTGTCTGATTTGCCCACCAAGTTGCTCATACCACACACAGGATGTTGTTACAAGTGAGCCTACACACAAGGCATTGACACCAGCCAGCCCTACTGAAGTCGGCTACCTGGGAGGCAGGGAGGTGGCCGGGGCAATAAATTCATCATCTCATTTTCTTCATCACCCTACCCCATTTCATTCCCTGCAATCACTTGGCCCAAACGAATACAGATCTCGAACCAAATTGCTGCCTCAAGTTTCCTTCATCATCTCACGTGGCTTCTGAGGCTAGGGAACAGATTTTACTTGAGATGAGTAAAGCTAGAGAGACAGCCCATTGGCCACAGATTCTGTTTGGGAGGTGATGTCTCTCGGTGTACTCTTTACGACCCCATGGACCAAGGCCCGCCAGGCTCCTCTGTCCAGGGGATTCTCCAGGCGAGGATATTGGAGTGGGTTGCCATGCCCTCCTCCAGGGAACCTTCTCGACCCAGGAATTGAACCTAGGTGTCCTAATTCCCCTGCATTGCAGACAGATTATCTACCACTGAGCCCCCAGGGAAGCCCATGACGAACCTAGACAGCATATTAAAAAGCAGAGACATCACTTTGGTGACACAGGTCTGCAGAGTCAAAACTATGGTTTTTCCCATAGTCGTGTACCGATGTGTGAGTTGCATCATTAAGAAGACTGAGTGATGCTTTCCAATTGTGGTGCTAGAGAGATGACCCTTTAGAATCCCTTGGACAGTAAAGAGAACCCGGCCAATCCTAAAGGAAATGAACTCTGAATACTCACTGGAAGAACTGATGCTGAAGCTGCAAAACTTTGGCCACCTGATGCAAATAGCTGACTCATTGGAAAACACCCTAATGCTGGAAAAGATCGAAGGCAGGAGGAGAAAGGAGGAGACAGAGGGTGAGATGGTTAGATAGCATCGCCAACACAATGGACATTACTTTGTTCAAACTCAGGGAGATAGTGTAGGACAGAGGAGCCTGGCATGCTGCAGTCCATGGGCTCGTTAATAGTTGGACACGACTGAGTGACTGAACCACCACCACCACCCTACCTTTGAGCTTCCTTAAGGTGCCACAGCCCCACTCTGAGCAGGGCTAAGGAGCTTTCTGTGTCTGTCAGTGGTAAAGGCTGAGACTCAATGTCTTCACACTCTCAGCGCCCCCTGCTTAGGATTGATGGCGGGTCCTTAGAACGCTCATCACTCCCTCCCAGAGCTCAGACCAGGCAGCCTTCTCACAACAGTAATGGAGCAACCTACCCTGGTACAGAATTGGGAGTTGGAGCTGTTTACCCCTCAATGTGTTTTCTCCCTTTACATTCACTTCCACATTTCTTCCTTGAGTCACTGAATCCAACTCCACTGATCCCCAACGGGTTCCTGTAACAAGCTGCACCTGCATCTCTAGCCCATCTCTAGCACCACATGCAGGGGGTGGGTGCCTGTACCCCCTGCGCTATGTATCTTCTTTCTCCTTTCTCTTCGGAATCTGTCGATTCCCAGAAATCATAAGAAAGGCTCCAGACCGCCCACAAAGGGGGTGGTGCTGCAGGGGAGGCTGTGACTCTCATCCACAGCCTGGGTCAAAGCAGGACTGTGTTATAAGCACCGCAAGCTGCCCCACTGCATCATGGGAGCCAAAAGAGCAAAGGTCTGAAAGTCCTAACACAGACATTTCCGTGCATAGAACACCAGTGTCTTCCTTGGGACCTGTGAGCTATTGTTTGGTTTGGGCCTATAGCATCAGTGATCTTTTTCACAATGCTTGCAGGCTTAGCCAGCCTTCCATCAGGAACTCTCTACTCCCCACAGCCCCCTACCTACTGTACCAAAGATATTACTTCTGACTTCAGTGTGCCGATTGGGTTTTCACCTGGCAGGGATACCCACACAACTTTTTTATGCTGAAACCTCAAGATACCTGAGGAGAAAAAGTCTTCAGAAAGTCCATTTTTCAATTATAATAGAAAAACTGCCTATGTAACAATGAAGATACAACACGTTAAAATACTAATAAAATGTTATTTGGAAATTATCTAGAATGTCACACTTAAGAGGAAAAAACTTAGTAATTGTCTATTGCCTTCCAGGTTTTTTTCTCTACATTTAAGAAAATTACGAGATGGGGGAGGTAATGTCTTCATGATATTGTATCTGTGGTTCTATCTGTTTATCACTATAGTTATGCTACTTTCCATAATGATGAGGGTGCTCCACTAATGTTGGTCAGAGAAAACACTGTTTAGACCTCAGTATGGACCAGGAACTGTTCTCTGTAATGTGTGCATGATGACATGACACCTCATGGTCTTTCATTCACCTAGGAGACACTGGGTTCAATCCATACATAGATCCATCGTAATGTTTCATGCGGATGGAGAGGTTGATCTGCCTTTTGATCCTGAGTACACCAGACACTGCACTGTATTCCAGATTGGGGGTCAGATACCACACCTGGCTGTTTCTCTCTGGCCTGGGCACCAATCTGACTCAGCTCTTGCCAGCTAGGTGACTTTGTGCAGATTCATTCATCTATTAACATCTATGTGTCTCTGCTCCTCAGCTGCCGAAAGGGATGGTAGCACTAAACATGCTTCCCTCACAGTGTTGCTGCTGCTGCTGGTGCTAAGTCGGTTCAGTCGTGTCCGACTCTGCGAGACCCCAGAGACGGCAGCCCACAAGGCTCCCCCGTCCCTGGGATTCTCCAGGCAAGAGTACTGGAGTGGGTTGCCATTGCCTTCTCTGCACAGTGTTGCTATGAGTACTCAAAGACTTCATTACGCGTATACGTACAGAGAGCTAAGCACGGTCCAGAGGGGAGCTCTTCTTCTTGTGTCTCTTCACTTGTTTCCGCTTGTTCTAGTAGCCCCCTGTCCCTGCCCCCACGCTTTCACCTCCCCCACCCCTACTCTGCTCTCTCTCCCCTGTGCCCCTGTCCTCAGACTCTCCCTCCCAAAACACAGCTGAACATCTCCTCACGATTTACCCCAGAAAATACCCATACCATCACCCTTGGATTAAACAATCACGAATATTAGCAGAAAAGATAAGAAACACAATAAACGGGCAATGCTAAAACTACACAAGAAATAAGGCATTACTGATGAAAGTCTGACTCCTAATATTTTCATATCTTCATCAGAGTCAGATTTTCAGAATTTGATATACGAGAATTAGACTTGATAAAACAATGGCAGAAAAGGCAATGCAACGTGGTTCCTTAAATAAGACCTAACAAAATGGGGGCAAACGATGTGTTCACGGGTTGAGAAATTCAATATAATTAGGATGTCAGTAGTCCGCATACAGATCCATCAGTTTCATACAATTCCAGTCAGAAATTCCAGCAGGACTTTTTTGTACATATAGACTAATTGATGATTAAATTTCTGTGGTAAGGCAAATGAACTAGAAGAGCCAAATGATTCTGAAAAACAATGTTGGAGGATTAACACTAACCTGAAATTTACTTTGCACCTTCAACCAAAAGTTGTAACCAATCAGGTGTCTATGAAGAGTGAATGGATATAGAAAATGTGGTGCCACCGGTCAGAACGGCCACCATCAAAAAGTCTACAAACAACAAATGCTGGATAGGGTGTGGAGGAAGGGGAACGCTCTCACTCAGTTGATGGGAATGCAAACTGCTATAGCCACTGCGGAGAACAGTGTGGGATTCCTTTAAAAACTGGGACTAGAACTGCCATGTGACCCAGCAATCCCACTGCTGGGCAGACACCCCGAGGAAACCAGAAGTGAAACAGACACATGTACCCCAACGTTCACTGCAGCACTGTTTACAATAGCTAGGACATGGAAGCAACCTGGATGTCCAGTGGCAGACGAACGGATAAGGAAGTTGTGGTACATATACAATGGAATATTACTCAAGTATAAAAAGGAACACACTTGAGTCAGTTCTACAGAGGTGGATGAACCTGGAGCCTGTTATACAGAGTGAAGTAAGTCAGAAAGAGAAAGAGAAATACTGTATATTAACGCATATATATGGAATTTAGAAAGACGGTACCAATGACCCTATGTGCAGGGCAGCAAAGGAGACATAGATGTAAAGAACAGACTCGGACTCAGTGGGAGGAGTGGTTGGGATGATTTGAGAGAATAGCATTGGAACATGTACATCACCATATGAAAATAGATGACCAGTGTTAAGTTCCATGCATGATGCAGGGCACCCAAAGCTGGGACTCTGGGACAACCCTGAGGGATAGGGTAGGGAGGGAGGTGGGAGGGGGGTTCAGGATGGGGGGACACGTGAATCCCTATGGCCGATTCATGTTGATGTATGACAAAAAGATCACAATATTGTAAAGTAATTACCCTCCAATTAAAATAAACTAATTTTAAAAGAGGAAATGTGGCAATATATACAATGGAATATTATTCAGTCAGAAAGAAGAAAATTCTGCCTTTTGCAACAACATGAATGGACTTCAAAGGCTTTATGCTAAGTGAAAAAGGTGAAAGAGAGAAAGACATATATTGTATGTTCTCACGTATATGCAGAATCTAAAAAAGTCAAACTTACAGAAATAAGAGTTTAGAATGGTGGTTTCTGGGCCCTGGGGAAAATGTTGAATACAGGGTACAAACTTACAGGTATGAGATGAATAAGTTACGTGGATCCAATGTATAGCATGGTGAGTATCATTAACAAAACTGTGTAATACAGTGAAAGCTAAGAGGGTAGCTCTGAGATGTTATTTCCTCAACGTTTTTTAAAAAGGATTATGTGAGGGGATAGAGTGCCAACTCTGCCATGGTAATCGTTTTGCCAGATATGTGAGTACCAAACCATCACATTGGCATCTTAAACTTACAGGTTATATGTCAATAATACCTCAAAAAAGGTGGAAAAAATAAGAGAGTCCTGCATGTTTCTGGCGGGAGAGCCCTTAAGCTATATTCTGTGGCCCTCTGACATCTCCCCATCACTCTTGAACTTTCCCTTATTACTGACATGACAAGGTGAACCAGGCTCATTTATCCTTTCCTTCCTCAGCCTGGGAACCCATCATTGAGTGGAGAAAGGTGTTCAGAAGCTAGGATCTGGGGACTGGTGTAATTAGTGCCATTGGAATGTTGCTGTTTCCAGTAACTTGGGAATACATGTGTGTACACAATCACACACACAAACATGTAGACACACATCTATAGTTATAGATCAGTCTAGCCACATATGCACACCTATCGAATACAAGAAGTTTGCACGGAGACCTTTAGTTCCAGTAGAATTCCTCACAATTTGTTCTAGTTTACTTCCTTTCCATATTGGAAATTCCCTTTTCCAAAAATGACAGACGTGGCTCTCAGCATTCTTATGTATTTGCTGAGTTGATGAATGCCAGTGCATGTAAGTGATCCTTCCTCCACAAAAAGGTCCTCCTCACAATCTATGCAGAACCATCCCTGGCCCTTGACTTCCACACCTCACTCAAGCTTGAATGCAGGAAGCAGTTAGCCTCCTTCCCACCCAACCCCCAGGGATATCCTTCTTTCCACCTTGGGCTCTGACTCTCCAGGCAGGGATGCCCCTTTACACATACACATGCCTTGCCTGGCAACACCTAATGGCTTTAGGACTGACTTGCTCAGGCACAAAAAAGGGAAGGGAAAGAAAGGGTAGGGACAGGAAAAGGTGAATATGTCCTAATACAGTCAGCCAATCAACGTGAACTGGGCCAAACCCAAGCAATGTGATGAAGCCAGCCGTGTTTTTTTTTTCCCCCTCATTGTCCTCCAACTTCCCTTCCTGTCTCTGTCCTTTGCCCCAGTTCCTTTTTCTTCTTAAGTCCTGCCCCCCATCGAGAGTACCAATGTTATGACGCATGATTCCCACATTATAACTGATCTCTGCTGCTTGGCTGACATTCAGCATGACATCCCTGCAGCTAGGACACTCAAACTCTCTCTCTCTCTCTCATGATGGACCAGAAGGCTTCACTCCTAATTTCAGGGATAGGTAGGAGAGACGGTACAGGCCACATGTTGGAGCCTACAGTCCTTCATCTGTGAAATGCGGATGATCACAAATTGTGGGCGAAACAGAGACAGCAGCAACCAGACCCCTTTCAATGCGTGCTACATGCCAAACCTAGTGCATCACAGGACTGCTTGACATTCAGGACCACACCAAGTAGATTTCCATGCCAGGACAGTTGCATTTATTGTTCCTTCTGCCTGGAACGCTCTTCCCTTAGATAACCCCATGGCCTGCTCCCTCACTTCCTCCAGATCTCTGCTTACTTGCCATCTTTCAGGGAGACTTTCCCTCATTACCTTGAATAAAATAATAACCTCATACCTACATATACCCTTTCCCCTGATCTAGCATTATCTTTCTTCACAGCACCTGCCACCCTTGATTTATTTACTGACCACCAAGTCTCTGAAAGGTGGGCAGTAAAAGACTTGGTCAGTTCTGTCCTGTCCCAAACTCCTCCAATAGTGCTCAGGTATATGGCAGGTGCTCAGAAAACATTTGCTGAAGGATAGTCTGAAGCCAGGCCCTTTGCACACAATGCTAACACGCACAGGTACCCTGCAAGATGCATACTGGCCCCACTGTATTAATATGATACATACGGAGATTCCAGGAGACAACTGATACGCTCAACAACACACAGTCAGCATGTGAGTTTCAAGGCCTCGGAATCATGTCTGCCAGCTTCCAAACCCTCAGTTCCTGGACAGAGACCTCACAGCCAAGAACATAAGAGGTTTTATTTCTGACACAAAGACTCCAAGCAGCTCAGATAGATACCCAGAGACACCAAAATGAGCTCACTGAATCTCTGCACAGAGAGCACATAACTCGTCTCAGACCCTCAAACACAACTGAGACCATAACCATACACACTGTGACAAAGACCCTCCAAACAGACCGAAGTCTTCAACAGAAAGAAATGAAAACTGCACAGATACTTCACATCATGGAGAATCACTCCCAAACCACTCGACACTTACCGATCTAATACAAAAACCCTAAACAGAAAGACAGAACTTTTAATAACTCAAGAACATCATATAACCTTTAGATAAAAGTCCCCAGACAAATGGAAACTCTGCACCCTGTGCACAGATCCCCAAGCAGCTCATAGTTTACACCTTCACACAAACCCATCCTTAAAGCAGCTCAGAGACATCACAACTTAGGGCCCAGAATCAAAATCTCAGAGCTCTCACAATCTCAGGTGCACACGCCTACACAGAGATCTCACACCCAGGGACTGAAATGCCAGAAAGCTCCAAAAATGCACACCCCGGAATACAGGGACATGCATCCTAGGGGCTCTGTACTATGGCTCCCAAAAGCCACTCAGATCAAATATCCCACCACGCACAACTCTGCCCAAAGGCTCAAGGAGATCAAATGTACCCGAACAGCACCTGTGTTGTCACACGTAGCGATACACAAGCCCAGGCTCCCTGACACAGGTGACCCTCCGGGGAGAGACAGCAAACTCAGAGACCTCTCCCTGGACATGAATTGCATGCATTTCTGCGAATAACCGTGCGCTGCCACACGATCCAGACTGAGCGAGAGCTGAACAAGACTGAAACGCCGTCACCGTGCACAGCCAGCGACTGCGCCAAACCTAGCCACTAACCAGGGTAGCTATTCGACCCCTTCCGGAAAAGCAAAAAAAACTCGCAGAACAATTGTATGCTCTAAAAAGCCGCACAGGGCAACAGGCCTCTCGCCCTCAGCTTTGGCTCTGCGATCCCAATGCCTGTAACAGCCAGCCAGCCAATTGGAACTGGGCAGGAGACGAAACAGGGCGGAAGTCGCGGGACTTCCGGCGCCTATTCGCGCCCTGGAAGAGCTAATTCCGGCGATCACGCGGTGACCAATCAATGCCCAGAACGCTTCCGTGATGCTATACCCAGAACTGGCAGCCCATCTCGCTCCGTAGCCGTCCCCCCTCGGATGTAACCATGTAGAAACGAAGGGGTCGAACTGGAAACGAGACGAAGACAGTTGAGGCTTAATAGCGGTGTCCACTCGGACTCAAAAGCAGCAGGAAGACGGAATGGAGCGAATGGGGATGGACCCAGTGATGCCACGAATGCCTCCGCTAGGAACTCTGGTCGATGCCTGACGCGGTGTAAAAGTACTCTCTTTGTTGTCATACGCCCCGTCGAATGGTACCTTCCAGAGTGGGTGGTCTTTCCGCTACCCCTTTGTGGTACATCCCAGGACAGAACTGTTTCATCTCGCGCGCCCCTTGGTGGTGAGACTGGGGAACAGCCGATGTAGATGCTGGTGGACAATTAGCAGATGATCCTCCAAGGGTGGAAAGGTAAAGTTAGGATGAAATCCCCACCGATTGCTGCAATCTTGGCCTCAGAAAAATGTCTTCATAAATTGAAGATTACTTCTCTGTAGTGGCCACTATCATAACAGGAAGCATTGAAAGCATTTTCTCTGTGCTGGGCATTGTGCTTGTTTGTGCTTTCCTGTTTAATACAGAATAGGTCTCAATGAGGAAAGCGAGCCACAGTCCGCCAGCGGGCAGGGGAGAGAAAACTTCGGACTGGGATCTGAAGGTCTGGAGTGGGGAAGGCCTCTGTCGTTGACTGCGAGGAATGTGTGAGAAGGACAACAGGACTTTTCATTCTGTTAGGAAACGGGTCAACTCCGAGGGGACCCAAGGACTCCGTGTAGGTGAGATAAAGACAATGCCTTTGTCACCATCTTGTCATCCCTGAATATGTCCCTAGCAGAATCTTCAGCCTGTTTAGCTATGCCTCTCTCAACAAGTTTAAATTTGCTTTTTCATTCCGACATTCATTCATCCTCTCCACGGTTTCTGTCAAGCACAGCTATGTGTGTTAGGAAAGAGAAAATCAACTTTGGCTTCATGGAACTTACATTGTGTTGGGGTCATACAGCCCCCAAAGATAAGTAATTTATCAGGTGTTCATAACTGCTGTGGTTAACATTAAACCGGAATAGTGAAATAGAGAAAAGGGGATGATATCTAGAAAGAGTGGCCAGGGAAGTTCCTTCTAAGATTGTGAGATTTGAGCAAAAGCCTAGAGGAGATGCCTATCTGGGAGAAAAGTATCCCAGACAGAGATAAGGCCAGTGGAAAAACTGGGGAGTGGAACTCAGTGTAGTGTGTATAAAAAGAATGAGGAGGGCTATGTGACTGTCACAGCATGATGGAGGGAGAGCCAGGAGACCCAATGAGAGCAGTGATGAGGGGCGGGTCCCCTAGGGCCTTCTGGCCATAGTGGGGACTTTGACTTGAGCCACAGAAGGGTTCTTACCAGAGAAGCCCCCAGGGTTCTTTCAGAGGCCCAGATCACCCAATGCTTGTTGAGGAGCTCTAGATTCATCCCAGGAAAACCACAGACCCTCTGCAGCTGAACGTGCCTTTCCTGGAATCCCCTACACGCAAGGGGAACCCCCCTACTCCTCCCAGTGAACAACCGTGTCAATTGATGATACCCTCAGGAGAGACAGAGGAAGGACCCTCTCGGTATGAGTGAGGTCACGGTCAGTCTCATAAAGGCAAAGAGGGAGGATGTAACAGGCACAGAGATGGCAGGCAGAAAGACAAAGATGGAACATTGGACAGGGACAGAGAGACTATTTCTGTCAGCAAAGGATCCCCAATTAGCACCCCCATGTGGGCTCCCAGCCCTGCTACTGGATGATGTACCTATCTCTAGAGGAGAAAAGAAACTGCTTCCCCTGCCGCCGCCCCTCACCCCCCAACCAGGGACTGTTTCTAGAAAATGACTCAGTTGCCCATGGCCTGGGTCTTAATTATGCTCCCTTGGCACACATCAGGGTCCTTTGCCCTGATCAAGACATGGAGATGTTCCAGTCATGGGGAGGCTCATGCTGTACACAGGGTCCCTCACAACCTGTCCAGCCCTGTCTGCCCTCCTGCTGACCTCAGTGCCAAGGAGTGCTTGAATGGGGGAAAGAGAGGCATGGATCTCTGCATTTGTGGTGGAGCCTCATGCAAATTGGTGAATGTGAGGTTTCTCCCCACCTGCTTGGAGGCTCACCTCTGTATTTTCCACCACCATGTCCCCAGGGAATGTGCAGATTACATTCCATACATCAGGTAAGAAGCTGGGTGTGTGAAGGGGAGACACAGAGACATATCCTGACAGTGAGACAGTCATGGGGTCCTTGGGGCCCTGTACCAACGCCTCCCTCCCCCACTACCTGGCCAGGGTTCTGCTGAGTCTTCCCTGCCTCCTCCAAGGAGCCCAAGCCTGCATCCAGTTCCTCCTGTCCTCATGAGCCGCGACCTTCCGTCTGCACTGGGCCTTGGGCTCCCATCTGCAAATGATGGCCTCTTTGTCGTGGGTTGGGCAGATTGTCTGAGTGAGTGTGTGTACACAGTGTTTTCACAGGGCCCCTATCAGGGGTGGTTATCACGTCAGGAAGTACTGTTCTTATCAGTATTGTTACCGCAGGCTGATTTGTACTTCACATGACTTGCCCTCCCTGAGGATGGGGCCACAGACTTTTATCTCTGTAGGGAGGCATGGTAGAAATCGTAGCGAATGTGATATCACAGGTCTACTTCTAAGACCCATGAGAGTGGGATCCATCCAGCCTTCCTCTTAAGACTATTCTCATATGCGGATCCATGAACAGCTCAGAGACCAACCCTCTGGAGAAAACCCTCCCAAAATAGTTCAGAGACTTCATGCCTGGGACAGAGATCCATGAACAGTTCAGAGAGCACTCATCCTGGAGAGCAACACAAAACAGCTCCAATACATCACACCTGAGAACACAGACCCTAACCATCTTCGACAATTCCAACTCTCAGTTCAGTTCAGTCATTCAGTCGTGTCCGGCTCTTGGAGAGCCTGTGGACTGCAGCATGCCAGACCTCCCTGTCCATCGCCGACTCCCGGAGTTTACTCAAACTCACGTCCATTGAGTCGGTGATGCCATCCAACCATCTCATCCGCTGTCATCCCCTTCTCCTCCTGCCTTCAATCTTCCCCAGCATCAGGGTCTTTTCAAATGAGTCAGTTCTTCGCATCAGGTGTCCAAAATATTGGAGTTCCAGTTTCAGCATTTGTCCTTCCAATGAATATTCAGGGCTGATTTCCTTTAGGATGGACTAGTTGGATCTCCTTGCAGTCTAAGGGACTCTCAAGAGTCTTCTCCAACACCACAGTTCAAAAGCATCAATTCTTCAGTGCTCAGCTTTCTTTATAGTCCAACTTTCACATCCATACATGACTACTGGGAAAACCATAGCCTTGACTAGATGGACCTTCGTTGGCAAAGTAATGTCTCTGCTTTTTAAGATGCTGTCTAGGTTGGTCCTAGTTTTTCTTCCAAGGAGCAAGCGTCTTTTAATTTCATGGCTGCAGTGACCATCTGCAGTGATTTTGGAGCCCCCCCAAAATAAAGTCTGTCACTGTTTCCACTGTTTCCCCATCTATTTGCCATGAAGTGACGGGACCAGATACCATGATCTTAGTTTTCTGAATGTTGAGTTTTAAGCCCACTTTTTCACTCTCCTCTTTTACTTTCTTCAAGGGACTCTTTAGTTCTTCTTCATTTTCTGCCATAAGGGTGGTGTCGTCTGCATATCTGAGGTTATTGATATTTCTCCTGGCAATCTTGATTCCAGCTTGTGCTTCATCCAGCCCAGCTTTTCTTTTGGTGTACTCTGCATATAAGTTAAATAAGCAGGGTGACCAGATACAGCCTTGAGTTACCCCTTTTCCTATTTGGAACCAGTCTGTTGTTCCATGTCCAGTTCTGTTTGTTGCCTGCTGACCTGCATACAGATTTCTCAAGAGGCAGGTCAGGTGATCTGGTATTCCCATCTCTTTCAGAGTTTTCCAGAGTTTCTTGTGGTCCACGCAGTCAAAGGCTTTGGCATAGTCAATAAAGCAGAAGGAGATGTTTTTCTGGAACTCTTTTCCTTTTTCTATGATCCAAAGGGTATTGGCAATTTGATCTCTGGTTCCTCTGCCTTTTCTAAATCCAGCTTGAACATCTGGTCTTAGGTAAATTCAGATCCTAAAGACAAACAGCATTACTCACAGCCAGTTCTACAAGTGTTTAGTTGTAACCACTGTGGTTGCTGATCTAAAGTGCATTCTGAAGGAATTTAGGGTGAAAAACAGTGTGAGGCACACTGTGCTTTGGAAAAGTTGGCTCAGGAAATCGTTCAGTGATCGTAGATTCTTGCATCTTCCACACACAGAAAAGCATGAAAATAATGAACTTGTGACATCTGATCTCTGTGTTTCACAGTAATCTTTTACCAGTATGCACGCTTGACTGCATGTACTTCCTAGGCAAAAATCATACTGACTTCTCTGCTACCTCCTCCAAGCAGTTTCCTCAGAGCTAACGGAGGAACTGTGTCCTGGGTTGTAGTTCCCAGGAGACTCCAAGTCCAACTTAAACTCATAACTCTCCTGTTGTATGCTTTTCTTTTCTTTTTTTAAATTTATTTATTTATTTTGCTGTTGACTGGTTTTTCTTAAAGTCCATAAATAAGAGAGTAATGCATACTCAAAATGTTACAGACATTGTTTACATAGTGAAACTCTGAAAACTGTTTTGTTGTTTTCTGCTCTTCTCTACTTTTCAATTTTTCTTTAATGAGTATGGAGTTCTTTTGTATTTTTTTTCTTTTGCAATAATTTATTTTATTTATTTATTTTTTTACTTTACAATATTGTATGGGCTTTTGCCATACATCAACATGAATACTCCATGGGTGTACATGTGTTCCCCATCCTGAAGCCCCCTTCCACCTCCCTCCCCATCCCATCCCTCTGGGTCTTCCCAGTGCACCAGCCCCGAGCATCCTGTATCATGCATCGGTCCTGGACTGGCAATTTGTTTCACATATGATATTATACATGTTTCAGTGCCATTCTCCCAAATCATCCCACCCTCGCCCTCTCCCACAGAGTCCAAAAGACTGTTCTATACATCTGTGTCTCTTTTGTTGTCTCGTATTCAGGGTTATCGTTACCATCTTACTAAACTCCATATATATGCGTTTGTATACTGTATTGGTGTTCCCCTTTCTGGCTTACTTCACTCTGTATAATAGGCTCCAGTTTCATCTACCTCATTAGAACTGATTCAAATGTATTTTTTTTAATGGCTGAGTAATACTCCATTGTGTATATGTACCATGGCTTTCTTATCCATTCGTCTTCTGATGGACATCTAGGTTGCTTCCATGTCCTGGCTATTATAAACAGTGCTGCGATGAACATTGGGGTACACGTGTCTCTTTCAGGTCTGCTTTCCTCGGTGTGCATGCCCAGCAGTGGGATTGCTGGATCGCATGGCATTTCCAGTTTTTTAAGGAATCTCCACACTGTTCTGCATAGTGGCTGTAAGAGTTTGCATTCCCACCAACAGTGTAAGAGGGTTCCATTTTCTCCACACCCTGTCCAGCATTTATTACTTGTAGACTTTTGGATAGCAACCATTCTGACTGGCGTGAAATGGTACCTCATTGTGGTTTTGATTTTGTATGGTTTTAAGTAGACACTACTTTAGCAAACAGCTCTCCTTTAGCTCGGAGGCTTCACCGCCCTCCCCCAGAGCCTACAGCCTGCACCCTGGGACACAGAGCCCCACATCTTTCCCTCCGGGCTGCTTTGTTGGCATTTGCACTGAGTCTCTCTTCAGTCAACCCCAAGGGAGTGAGGCCTCCAGTCCTGCAGTCCCTGCAGTCTGCATTCATCAGCATGTCATCCTGAGGAAGGCAGATTCATCCCAGGGGTGGGGATTGCCTGAGAGCTGAGGGTTTCTGAAATTAATTTCCCATGTCTGGGTCCTCGGAATGGACTTAACCCACCCTGGCCACCTCTGGTCGTGGCGACTTTGTATCCTGCCCCACAGGAGGGTCAGAGGGAATCCCAGATTCACAGAACGAGTCCCAGGGACCTGGTCCTCTCTGTCATGTTTCAGCACATACTGTGGGCCACCGAATTCTGGAGATAGGAGAGGTCTTCACGTAACTGTGCCTATGACAGCTCCCTTACATCCCTCTAGTCAGCTGTCATTTCCCAGAGTCCCTCGCCTGGTGACAGCTGCCACAAATCCTCTCTATCCCCAAATCCCCACCCTCTCCCCTCACCTTCCACCAGGCCTCCCTCCCACTCCAGAAGCCTCTTTAGCCCCTCTCCTAGCCCTGCTCACAGGGCCTCAGGTACATCCTCACCCCATTTGTGGCCTCTCACCCAGCACCTGCACTGCCTCAGACGATCCCCTGAGGACCTTGCCTGGTCCCTGCATTCTGCAGGACACCTCTCTCCTGCCCACACACAGGTGTCTGTCTTAAAGTCCTGGTGAGGGCTGAACTGAAAATCTCTCCAGGATCCAGAGAAAATCCAGACCCAGACCAGGCGTCCAAGGCACTTTCCTCAGGGCTGGGAGGAAAGCGAGGGTGTCTCTCAGAGAAAGAGCTGGGCTCAAGGTCCTGCAGGGGTGACAGGGTTTTCTTCAAGTGAGATGGCACCTTACAAGTGCTTAGGACACTGCAACTCAGATGACTGATTGCCTAGAACTCAGAGATGCCCCCAGGGATGCCAGCTGACTCCTAGAGTGACCTCACTAAAGCAGCCACTGACTGGGGAAGGGTCTCCAGCCTGTATACTGGGCAGTGAACACTCCTGAAGACTGGGTTCCACTGGTCCTCCAGTGCTCAGGCCCAGGACCCCCACTGTGAACTCTTGCCCATCAACCTCAGCACTTAACTGTGTGAGCCCTGGTCTGATCTGGGGTCTCTGTCTCTGTACCCCACGAGAGCCTGAGCCTGTGTTTTCCACGTGGACTCCCCAGAGTGGTCTAGGATTCCTTGCCTCCCAAGCCCCACAACCAATCGCTGCTGCTTGTGAATTCAAATCTGCAGTGGGCGGGCATGGCCAAAATGGGGCTGGAGCATCCTCCTGGACATCTGAGAAAGGGGACTCCCCTTGGTCCAGGTTTGAGGCCTGGGTCGCAGGGTAGCAATCCCCCCATCTGTGTCAAAGGCTACAGTTGGTTACCCTGGGCAGTGAGGGATGGTTTGTCCTTCCATACGCAGTACTTACATTGGTACCAAATGGAACCCTCTCCCCTGTAGTGCCTTCTGCTTCCTGTGGTTGTGCTTCCCATCTCTGCAGGCACAATGGAGTGTTCCAGTCTCACACCTCACCCTCCAACACCCCCAGGAGGTGAGACCCCATGGGGAGCCATTTTGCACTCAGGCTTGTTGGTCCTGGCTGGGACCTGACTATTTGCATGTCTAACCATGGTTTGATCACTCACCTAGAGCCAGATATCCTGGAATGTGAAGTCAAGTGGGCCTTAGAGAGCATCACTACGAACAAAGCTAGTGGAGGTGATGGAATTCCAGTTGAGCTATTTCATATGCTGAAAGATGATGCTGTGAAAGTGCTGCACTCAATATGCCCGCAAATTTGGAAAACTCAGCAGTGGCCTCAGGACTGGAAAAGATCAGTTTTCATTCCAATCCCAAAGAAAGGCAATGCCAAGGATGCTCAAACTACCACACAATTGCACTCATTTCACACGCTAGTAAAGTAATGCTCAAAATTCTCCAAGCCAGGCTTCAACAATACATGAACCGTGAACTTCCAGATGTTCAAGCTGGTTTTAGAAAAGGCAGAGGAACCAGAGACCAAATTGCCAACATCCACTGGATCATCGAAAAAGCAAGAAAATTCCAGAAAACCGTCTATTTCTGCTTTATTGACTATGCCAAAGCCTTTGACTGTGTGGACTATGGATGTGAGAGTTGGACTGTGAAGAAAGCTGAGTGCCAAAGAATTGATCCTTTTGAACTGTGGTGTTGGAGAAGACTCTTGAGAGTCCCTTGGACTGCAAGGAGATGCAACCAGTACATTCTAAATGAGATCAGGCCTGGGATTTCTTTGGAAGGAATGATGCTAAGCTAAAACTCTAGTACTTTGGCCACCTCATGCGCAAAGTTGACTCATTGGAAAAGACTCTGATGCTGGGAGGGATTGGGGGCAGGAGGAGAAGGGGACGACAGAGGATAAGATGGCTGGATGGCATCACCGACTCCATGGACGTGCGTCTGAGTGAACTCCAGGAATTGTTGATGGACAGGGAGGCCTGGCGTGCTGTGATTCATGCGGTCGCAAAGAGTCAGACACGACTGAGCGACTGAATGAACTGACTGAACCGTGCTCAGCCTCCCTCCTACACAACTGGTGAACTCCCTGATGAGCAAAGGTCTAAGCATCCTGTTCACTGCAGCAGAGTGTCTGCTCCAAGAATGATGTGACGGGGTAGTAAACAAGCTTTACTTCTCCTGCTTTACTGATGGACATCAGCTTTACAGTGGACAGCATTTGGGAAGCATCTATGAAAGTGAAAAATCCTTACAAAATCTTTGTCCTTGTTGATTTAATATTAAGAATCAAATAACTTAATTTACCACATCAGTAGAATAAGGGAGAAAAACCACATTATCCTCTCAGTAGCTACCTAAAAAGCACTGGACAAAATTCAGCATGCGTTCAAGATACAAAGACTCAAAGTAGAAGTAGAAGGCAACATTTTAAACCTGATATAAAACATCTATGAAAACCCCACTGCTATCATCGTACTTAATGATAAAAGGCAGAAATAGTTCCCCTGAAAATCAGGAACAATAGAAGGATGTCATCTGTTACCACTTCTATTCCACATTGTCCTGGAGGTTCTGGACAGGGTAATTAAGCAAGGGAAAGAAATAAAATGAATCTACATTGGAAAAGAAGTAAAACTATTCTATTTGCAGATGACGTACTCTTTTGTGGGAGCTCTCAATGACCTTTTATATATTCCACAGACACAGAGTCTGCCTGGTTGATCGTGTGGATTTCATCTGCAGCTTGTACAGCTGGTGGGAGGGTTTTGGGTCTTCTTCTTTAGTCACACTGCCCCTGGGTTACACTTGTGGTTTTATTTCCACCTCTGCATATGGGTCCTCCACTGCGGTTGCTCCTGAGGCTGCCCTGGAGGACTTGGGTTTGCCCCTGTGAGGGCCAGGTGTGGAGGTGGTGCAGCTGCTTGAGTGTCAGGGGTTCTGGTAATATCAGGTACTCAGGGGAGTTGGCAGCTATAATTCCTCAGCAGGAATTATAGTGCTGTAGAAGGGTATGGCAACCAGTATTGGCCAATACGCTCCAGTATTCTTGCCTGGAGAACCCCTCTCCCTGACAGAGAAGCCTGGCAAGCCACAGTCCACAGGGTCGAAGAGAGTCGGACACTACCAAAGTGACCCTGCATGCTTGGACATAAGACTTTTTTTGCCTGTGGCAGCTCTGCCCCAGCGGGGGTTGAGAATGAACGTTGCACAGCAGCTTGGCTTGTGGGGACCCTGGCGGTGCCAAGTGTGCAGGGACACGGACTGCCTCCGCTGCAGGAGTTATGGCCCTATGGGAGCCTTTTTTTCAAGCCTCCCATAGCTGGCAATCAGAAGGCCTCTTTGGCCCATCTTTCTCCATAGCTCCGCCCATTCAGACACTTAGAGGGCTTCCTTACGTGGGGTCCTTCTCTGTTGTACGCACATCAGGCACTTAAAGGGGCACCCTGGGTGGGGTCCTACTCTGTAGTTCAGTGTATCAGGCGTTTGATCGGCCAGCCTCTCTATTGTTCAGCTGCCAATGCTGGCATGTGAGGGTTGAGAGGCTATGGTGATGGCTCCACCCCCTACACATGACTCAGCAGAATCACCTTACTTCCATGGCTCCCGGGATTTCCTCCACAGGCATTTCCCACCACAGTCTCCTCCCTCACATCCCCTCCATCTGTCTCTCTGCAGTCAACAGCAGCCCTTGCCAGGGATTGCTCCACAATCCCTAAACTCCAGCTCCCAGCCACTGTGCCATATAGGGCATGTATGGCTGCAGCAAGGATGTCTGATTCTCATTCCATTTAGGCTGCCACAGATGGGCTGTTTCACTCTCACCCTTAAATGTTTCTCCTCTGACTCAGACAATTGCCCTGATGTGGGGATCGGACCCCTGCTTCAGTTCCCCCACCTGCCAAGGGCAGGTCCAGCCCTACTAACACTCCCGTTTTCCCCCCTAGTTCCTTCATCCTACCGAGTTTTGCGTGGGTGTATGTATTCTTTTCCACCGGTCAGGTACTCCTGTCTGCACTCAGCTGGTGTTCTGCATGCACTTCTGTGTCTGAGGGTATATTCCTGATGTATCCATGGAGAGAGATGTATTCCCCATCCACCTACTCCTCCACCATCTTGTCAATCCATGATACAACCGTGCGTATAGAAAATCCTAAAGAACCACCCTGTCCCCACAGAGACTATGTATTAGACCTATTACAGGGGCTCGACAGGTTTACAGAATACAAGGTCATATACAAAGAGCAAATAGATCTCTATACACGTTCAAGACTTGTACAACACAAACTAGAAAACGTTGCTGAGTGAAATTATAGACCATCTAGATAAGTGGAAATTTCACTCCAGTTCAGTCACTCAGTTGTCTCTGACTCTTTGCAATCATATGGACTGTAGCACGCCAGGCTTTCCTGTCCAGCACCAACTCGCGGAGCTTGCTCAGATTTTTATGAATTTGGGAGATCACATTTATGGGTTGGAAGACTTACTATTATGTTAAGATGGCAGTTCTCCCCTAATAGAGGCCTATCAAAATTCAAACTGCTCTTTTTCCCCCAGAAATCAACAAACTGATCTTAGAATTGTAAGAATTAAAAGGGTCCTGGGAGAGCCAAAACAGTGTGGAGAAAGAACAAGTACTTACACTTCCCAATTTCAAAACGCACTTCAAACCTACATTAATCAAGACATTATGGTACTGACATAAGGATTGTATATAGACAGATAACGGAATAGAATGGAGAATCAAGAAACAAGCCCGTATCTCTATGGTCAGTTGATTATTGTGAGGGGTGTAGAGGCCATTCAATGGCAAAGAATAATGTTTCAACAAATGGTTTTGGGATAACTGGATGTTCACATGCAAAAGAATCAGTTTTGACCTATACCTCACACTGTAGTTAACAATTAACTAAAAGTTGATGAAACACCTAAATATAAGAGCTAAAACTATAAAGCACTCAGAAGAGAACAGAGATGTAAATGTTAATCTTGGATTAGGCAATGATTTCCTAGATATGATACAAAAAGCGCAAGCACCAAAGGAAACAAAAATAGGCAATTTGGAATCATCAAAACTAAAACTTTTATCCTTCAAGCGATACTATCAAGAATGTGAGACATCTAGGGCACCTACTGGATGCTGGCCTGGAGCCTTGAAACCCAGGTGGACCAGAGGAACACCAGAGCAACCCTGTATGATGTGGGGGTGGGGAGCGAGGGGGGAGTTGTGGAGGCTAGTTGGGGTTACTGTTCCTGAGGGTCAGCTAGGGGAGAAAAGGGTTTCTTACACCTGCAGAGGCACTGAAGGGGATCAGTGGGGATGGCGAGAGACCCTTGGGTTTTTGTTTTTTTAATTAATCTATTTATTTTAATTGGAGTCTAATTACTTTACAGTATTGTGGTGGTTTTTGCCATACATTCACATGAATCAGCCATCGGTGTACAGGTGTTCCCCATCCTGAGCCCCCCTCCCGCCTCCCTCCCCATCCCGTCCCTCAGGGTCATCCCAGTGAACCAGCCCTGAGCACCCTGTCCCATGCATCGAACCTGGACTGGCGATCTATTTCCCATATGATAATCCACATGTTTCAATGTTATTCTCTCAAATCATCCCACCCTCACCTTCTCCCACCAAGTCCAAAAGTCTTCTTTACATCTGTGCCTTTTTGGACAGAAATGTTATGGATCTAACAGAAGCAGAAGATATTAAGAAGAGGTGGCTAGAATACACAGAAGAATTATAATGCCCCAAATATCCACGATGGTGTGCTCACTCACCTAGAGTCAGACATCCTGGAATATGAAGTCAAGTGGGCCTTAGGAAGCATCACTATGAACAAAGCTAGTGGGGTAGCTTTTGCACCAACTCGATGGACATGAGTTTGAGTGAGCTCTGGGAGTTGGTGATGGACAGGGAGCCCTGCCATGTTGCATTCCATGGGCTCACAAAGAGTGGGACATGACTTAGCGACTAAACTGAAGTTGTTTATGGTAGCCTATAGCTAAGGAAATAACTTAAACATTGTGGGAAAATCAGTAAAGAATTTTAAATGCTACGTTAGAAAATACCCATTTAATGCAAAAGAAAGCTGTAACATGAGGACCGTAGAATAAAAAGGCATGAGACAGAAAAATATATTGGCAGATATAAGCCTGTATCAACATTAAATGTGAATAGATACAACAATACAATCAAAAGGCAGACATGGAGATACCAGTTTAAAAGTCAAAACAAGATCCAACTCTATGTTCTCTACAGAAGACACAGTTTAGATTTTAAGATAATAAATTACTGTGTATGTGTGTGTGTGTCTGTCTTCAGTTGCCCAGTCGTATCCAACTCTTTGGGGTCCCGTGGACTGTACCTGCCAGGAATTCTGTCCATGGAATTTTCTGGACGAGAATACTGGAGTGGGTTGCCATTTCCTACTGCAGGGGATCTTTCAGACCCTGGGATCCTACCTGAGTTTCCTGCATTGGCAGCTGGGTTCTTTACGACTAGCACCAATGGGAAGCCTTATATGACCCAGCAATTCTACTCCTAGACAATTTTAACCAAAGGAAATGAAAACATGCTCACACAGTGGCCTGCACTCAAATAGTCCATACATGTATTCCCAATAGCCACACGTAGAAACAGCCCAGTTATTCAACAACTGGTATACAGATGAAAGAAAAACAAAAGAGTATACCTGTGCAAAGGAATACGACATGGTAAAAAAAAAAAAAAAAGAAAGAAACTACTAATGCGTGTAAGAGCAAGGATGTGTCTCCACTGTGCAAATGAGAGAAACCAGCCACAGAAAGCTACATATTATATGATTTCCTGTCAATTGATTTGTGGAAAAAGCACAACTCTTCGCACAGAAATGTATCTGTGGTTGCCAGGGTATAGGAGTAGAAGAAGTCTGAATGCAAACACCCCACGGGAGCATTTTTGAATGATGGGCTGTTTTCTACATTTTTATTGTGGTAGCATTTATACCATGGTATACATTTGTGAAAACTCTACAAACTATAATGTTTAAAGTGTTGTCTTTTATTGTATACAAATTATACCTTAATACTTTCTTTTAAAGGAAAAGGAACATTTAAGTTTTAAATATTGGTTATTGTATCCATCTAGACCATGAGCTCAAAAACATAAAACTCTTATTTTGGAATTCTTCCCAGACCTGGCCAACTTCTAGGATTCCCCATGACAGTTTCATACTCTTATGACAGAACACATAAACGTGTTCTTAACCACGTTTACAACTCCCTCTCCTTCACCTCAAGTCCAAGTTCTTGCTGAGTTCTGTCCATTTTATTTCATAAACGTCTAATGTGTCTCCTTTTACCCATGTCCATCACATCTGCTCTAGTCCAAGCCTCCCTCCATTTAATTGTCAACCCCTCTTCTCACTGGTCTCTTACATCCACTGAGTGTGTCTGTCTCCCTATTCCCGCCCTCTCCCTCCCTCTCTTACAGTTGCAGAGCTGTCTATGTGTTTCTAGATAAAGGCTACTCTCCTATACAAGGACTTGAAGGCATGGTCTAGCCCCTGTCTACCTTGCTAGCAACATCGAAAGTAGAGCTTCAGTTTCTTGTCCCTCTTATCAGACTTCCTTCACATCCGCCAATTTCCTAAGCTTCTCCACTTAGATTGTCCCCAAGTTCTGAAGCCTCCTGGTTTGTAAACTCCTTAAATCTAGGCTCCAACAGTACGTGAACCAAGAACTTCCAGATATACAACTTAGGTTTCGAGGAGGCAGAGGAACCAAAGATCAAATAGCCAAGATTTGTTAGATCATGGGGAGAGCAAGGGAAATCCCACAAAACATCTGCTTCTGCATCATTGACTACGCTAAGACTTCTGACTCTGTGGATCAAACAAACTGTAGAAAATTCTTAACCACAGCGGAGTACCAGACTACCTGACCTGTCTCCTGAGAAACCTGTATGCCGGTCAGGAAGCAAGTTAGAACCAAAGATGGAAAAGGTGACTGCTTTAAAAGTGGGAAAAAGTATGACAAGGCTGTATGTTATCTGGTAACAGTGGCCTCATAATATGAGACAAAGGAATTAACTTCCTTGGGACTTCCCAGGTGGCGCTAGAGGTGAAGAACCTGCCTGCCAATGCATGAGAGAGTCTGGTTCAGTCCCCGGGTTAGGAAGATCCCCTGCAGGAGGCCCTGGCACCCACTCCAGTATTCTTACCTGGAGAATCCCAGGGACAGAAGAGCCTATCGGGCTATGGTCCATAGGATCGTAAAGAGTCAGACACAATGGAAGTGACTTAGCATGCACACACATGAACTTAATAGATAGAAAGTTACTATTCAGCTTCATTACTTTTTGAGTGAACTTTGCTCCTCAATATTTTTAAAGAAATGTTCTCATTTTATGTAAGTATCCATTTTTTGGAGAACATTTTTCTGCTCTCCTTTTTTAAATGTCTTTAATGAAATAGAGTTGATATACAGCAAATTGTATATTTAATGTGTACATTTTGATGAGTTTGGACATATGCAAACAATGATACTATTATCACGGCAATCAATGTAATAGACATACCCAACACCTCCTAAAATTTCCTTGTGTCCCTTTAGTTTTGTTTTATGTTAGATTGTGTGTGTGTGTGTGTGTGTAGTGAGAACACAATATTCGATTAACTCTCAACAAATATTGGGGCTACCCACGTGTCTCCATGGGAAAGTATTCAGCTGACAATGCAGGAGATGCAGGACATGGGGGTTTGATCCCTGGATCGGCAAGATCCCCTGGAGGAGGGAATGGCAACCCATTCCAGTATTCTTGCAGGAGAATGCCATGGACAGAGGAGCCTGGCGGACACGATTCGAGAGAATTGGCACACACTTGGCATGTATGCACAAGTACTTATAAGGTGCCATTTCACTTCATCCTCAATAGGACCCTTGAACAAAAGCCTTTCACCCCTTCAGGATTCTGAGACCAGAAGCTCCTCTCAGAGACCCTCTCCTTTTCCTTCTAGCCCCACACAAACTGCCCTGGACTGCTGGTCTGGGTCTGAATTTTATCTGGATCCTGAACAGAGTTTTCAGTTCAGTCCTTACAGGGACATTGTGACAGACCATGCATGTGGGCAGAAGATAGGTGTCCTGCAGAATGCATGGAGCAGGCAGGGTCTTGAGGGGATCTTCTGAGGGAGCGTGGGTGCTTGGTGAGAAGACAAAAATGGGGTGAGGCCCTGTGAGTAGGGCTGGGGGAGGGGCTAACGAGGTCCCTGAGCGGGGAGGGGAGGCCTGGTGGAAGGGGAGGGGAGGGGTGGAAATTTGGGGAGAGAGAGGAATTGTGGCAGCTGTTACCAGGAGAAGGACTCTGGAAAATGACAGAGGTGATTACATGGATGTAAGGGAGTTGTCATAGGCACAGTGGGAAACCTCTCCTATCTCCAGAATTCAGTAGTACAGAGTGGGTGCTGCGATAGAGAGGACCAGTCTCTGGGGCTTCTTCTGTGGATCTGGCATTCACTCTGAACCTCCCATGGGGCAGGATACAGAGTTACCATGACCAGAGTTGACCAGGGTAGGGTTAGGGCCATTCTCAGGACCCAGACCTGGGAAATCAATTTCAGAGCCCCTCAGCTCTAAGGCACACCACACCCCTGGAATGAACCTGCCTTCCTCAGGATGACATGCTGGTGACTGCGGGCTGCAGGAATTGCAAGACTGGAGGCCTGTCTCCCTTGGGGTTGACTGAACAGAGACTCAGTGCAAATGCCCACGCAGTAGCCCAGAGGCAAAGATGTGGGGCTCTGTGTCCCAGGGTACAGACTGTAGGCTCTGGGGGAGGGGTGTGAAGCCACTGAGGTAAATGGCAGCTGTTAGCTAGAGTAGTGTCCACTTAAAGAAACACATACAACAGAAGAGTTGTGAGTTTAGTTTGGATTAGGGGTCTCCTGGGGACTATAGCCCGGGACACAGGTCCTCCGTTAGCTCTGAGAACACTGCTCTGAGGAGGTAGCAGTGAAGGCAATATGATTTTTGCCTAGGAAATACATGAAGTCTAGCATGAATACTGGCAAAAGATTACTGTGAAACACAGAGATCAGACATTGCAAGTTAATCATTTCCATGCTTTTGTGTGTGGGGCAAGGATCTGGGGTCACTCAACCTTTTCCTGAGGAAGCTGTGTGACTAAATAAGGGCCAGTTTGTCCAAAGCACAGTGTGCCTCTTCCTGTTTGTCACCCAGAATTCCTTCAGACTGCAGTGTCATGCAGGAACCATGGAGGTTACAAGTTAACCCTGTAGAACTGGCTGTGAGCAATGCTGTTTCTCTTAGGGATCCTAATTCATCTGAAGCCACAGTTGGTATTTCTGAGTTGGAGTGCATCTGTGTCCTCAGGCGTGACCTATTAGAGCTGTTTTGGGTTAGTGTCCAGGATGAGCAGTCTGAACTGTTTGCACATCTCTGTCCCAGGGCATGAAATCTCAGAACTATTTCGGGGTCCTTTGTCCAGAGGGTTGGGCCTTTCAGCTCTTCATGTATCCGCACATGAGAATAGTCTTAAGAGGAAGGCTGGATGGACCCCAGTCTCATAGGCCATAGAAGCAGGCCTGTGATGTCACATTTGCTACGATTTCTACCATGCCTCTGCACAGAGATAAAAGCCTGGGGCCCCAGCCTCAGAGAGGGTAATAATGCTCAGTTCACAGAAGCCCAGGTAATAATCTTGTTAAGAACAATACTTGCTGATATGACTACCACCCTTGATAGGGGCCCTGTTTCAGAAACTGTGTACACACACTCCTTCAGTCTATCTGTCCAGCCCACAACAAGCAGGGCACCGATAGCAGATGGGCACCCAAGGCCAGTGCAGATGGAAGATCTCAGCTCATGAGGAGGAGAGAGACTGCATGTAAGCTTGGGCTCCGTGGAAGAGGAAGGGAAGAATCAGCACAACCCTGGCCGGGTAGTGGGGGAGGGGGGCGTTTGCACAGGGCCACAAGTACCCTATGACTGACTCACTGTCAGGATATGTCTCTGTGTCTCTCCATCACACACCCATCGATGTGGTGGGGGAAGGTACAGAGGTGAGCCTCCAAGCAGCTGGGGAGAAATCTCACATTCACCAATTTGCATGAGGCTCCACCACAAATGCAGAGATCCCTGCCTCTCTTTCCTCCATTAAAGCAGTCATTGGCAGTGAGATCAGCAGGAGGGCAGTCTGGGCAGGATAGGTTGTGAGGGACCCTGTGTACAGCATGAGCCTCCCCAGGAATGGAGCATGTCCTTGTCTTGATGGGCAGAGGCCCCTGATGTGGATGAAGGGAGCATGATTAAGGCTCAGGCTATGGGCGACTGAGTCATTCCCTAGAGAGTCCCTGCGGAGGAGCTTCTTTTCTCCTATAGGGAAAATGTACTGTACATCATCCAGTAGCAGGGCTGGGGGCCTGTAGGTGGGTGCTAACTAAGTGGGGACAGGTTGCTACCAGAAGTAGTCTCTCCGTCCCTGCCTAATGCTCTATCTTTGTCTTTCTCCCTGCCATCTCTGTGCCTCTTATATCATGCCTCTTTGCCTTTGTAAGACTCAATGTGCCCTCAGTCACATCAAGAGGGTCCTTGCCCTGTCTCTCCTGAGAGTATCATCGGTTGACATGGATGTTCACTAGAAGCAGGAGGAGGCATTCCCCTTGAGTGTAGGGGATTCCAGGAAAGGCATGCTCAGCTGCAGAAGGGGTGGGGAAGGGTTTTTTTTAAAATAAACCAAGGGCTCCTCAACAATCATGTGCGATCTGGGCCTCAGAAAGAAGCCTGTGGACTTCTCTGGTAAGAACCCTCCTGTGGTTCAAGTCCAAATCCTCCCAATGGCCAGAACGGCCAACGGACCTGGCCCTCATCATTTCTGTTTCCCAATCTCTTCACTCTCTCTCCATCATGCTGTGCCTGTCACATTGCCCTCCTCACTGTTTTCATACACACTACACAGGGTTCTACTCCCCAGCTTTTCCACTGGCCTTACCTCTGTCTAGGATACTTTTCTCCCAAATAGGCATATCTCCTCTAGGCTGTTGCTCAAATGTCACAATCTTAGAACTTCCCTGACCACTCTTTCTAAATATCATCCCCTCTCTCTATTTCACTATCCCAATTTAATTTTAATCATGGCAGTTACAAACACCTGATACATTACTTGTATTTAGGGACCACATGACCCCAACAGAATGTAAGCTCCATGAGGAAAAGGTTGATTTTCTCTGTCCTAACATACAGAGTTGTGCTTAATGCATACTTTGGAGAGAATGCATGAATGATGGAATGAACAAACAAATTTAAACTTGTTGAGAGAGGCATAGCTAGACAGGCTGAGGATTCTGCTATGAAACATATTCAGGGATGACAAGATGGTGACAAAGCCATGGTCTTTATCTCACCTACGTGGTGGTGTCCTTGGGTCCTCTCAGAGTTGACCCCTTTCCTAAGAGAATGGAAGGTCCTGTTGTCTCTTCCACATATTACTCGCAGTCAGCGACAGAGGGCTTTCCCACGCCAGGCCTGCAGATCCCAGTCGGAAGCTTTATCTATCATGCCCCTTGGGGGACTGCGGCTGGCTTTCCCCCATGAGACCTATTCTGTATTGAACAGGAAAGCACAAACAATCACAATGCCCAGCAAAGATAAAGTGTTTTCCATGCTCTCTGTTACGACAGTGATCCCCATAGAGACGTAATCTTCAGTTTACGAAGACTTTTTTCTGAGTCCCAAATTGCAGGAATCTGTGGGGTTTTCCCCCTAACCTTGCCCTTCCGGCCTTTGTGGATCCTCCTGGAATGGTCCACGGGCATCTATATCTGCTGTTCCCCAATCCCACCAGCAAGGGGCGCGCGAGATGAAACAGTTCTGTCCTGGGATGTACCACCGAGGGGTACCGGAAAGACCACCCACTCTGGAAGGTACCATTGGGAGAGGGCGTGTGACAACAGAGAGGGTCCCCTTACACCGCGTCGGGCATGGACCACAGTTCCCAGCAGCGGCACTCATGGCACCACTAGGTCCATCCCCACTCGCTCCTCTTCGTCTTCCCACTGCTTTTGAATCCGAGTGGACACAGGTATTAAGCGGAAACTTTCTTCGTCTCTTTTTCAACTCCACCCTTTCGTTGGTGGGACGACTACGGAGCGAGAGACTGACTGTCTGGGTGTGGAGTCAGGAACCGTTCTGGGCAGTGATTGGCCACCGCGTGATTGCAGGCAGTGTGGTCGCAGAACAGGAACTGAGGGCGAGAGGCGCCTGTATACGCGTGCGCCTGCGTTGGCGTGCGCGACTTTTCAGAGCAAACAATTTTCCTCCGAGTCTTATTGCTTTTTCCAAAGGGGTCTAATAGCTGCCCTGGTTAGTGGCGAGGTTTGGCGCAGTCGCTGGCTGTGCATGGTGACGGCGTTTCATTCTGGTTTAGCTCCGCTCAGTCTGGATCGTGTGGCAGTGCACGGTCATTCACACAGCTGCTGCTGCTAAGTCACTTCAGTCGTGTCCGACTCTGTGCGACCCCATAGACCGCAGCCCACCAGGCTCCCCCGTCCCTGGGATTCTCCAGGCAAGAACACTGGAGTCGGTTGCCATTTCCTTCTCCAGTCCATGAAAGTGAAAAGTGAAAGTGAAGTCGCTCAGTCGTGTCCGACTCTTAGCGACCCCATGGACTGCAGCCTACCAGGCTCCTCCGTCCACGGGGTTTTCCAGGCAAGAGTACTGGAGTGGGTCGCCAGTGCCTTCTCCGTCATTCACACAAATGCATGCAATTCATGTCCAGGGAGAGGTCTCTGAGTTTGGTGTCTCTCCCTGGAGAATAAACTGTATCTGGCAGCTTGGGATTGTGTATTGCTTCGTGTGACAACACAGGTGTTGTTTGGGTACA
Organism: Bos indicus; assembly: GCF_029378745.1. Taxonomy (NCBI): domain Eukaryota; kingdom Metazoa; phylum Chordata; class Mammalia; order Artiodactyla; family Bovidae; genus Bos; species Bos indicus. The sequence goes on from NC_091789.1 coordinate 97,048,522, forward strand.
TTTGATCCCCTTGAGCCTTTTGGCAGGGTTGTGAGTGATGGGATATTTGATCTGAGCGGATTTTGTGAGCCATAGTACAAAGCCTCTAGGATGTGTGCCTGTATACCGGGATGTGCATCTTTGGAGCTTGCTGGCTTTTCAGTCCCTGAGTGTGAGATCTCTATGTAGGCGTCTGCACCCCAGAATGTGAGATCACTGAGCTTTTGATTCTGCGTTCCGAAGTTGTGATGCCTCTGTGCTGCTTTAAGGATGGGTCAGTGTAAAGGTGTAAACTATCAGCTGCTTGGGGATCTATGCACAGGTTGCAAGTTTTTCATTTGTCTAGGAAATTAATCTTAAGATTATATTGTGTTCTTGAGTTATTATTAAAACGTCTGTCTTTCTGTTTAGGGGGTTTTGTGTTAGGTCGGTAAGTGTCCCAGTGGTTTGGGAGTCAGTCTCCATGATGTGAAGTATCTGTGCAGTTTTCATTTGTTTCTGTCTGGAAGACTTTGGTCTCTTTGGAGGGTCTTTGTCACAGTGTGTATGGTTATGGTCTCAGTTGTGTTTGAGGGTCTGAGACGAGTTGTGCACTCTCTGTTCAGAGATTCAGTGAGCTCTTTTTGGTGTCTCTGGGTATCTGAGCTGTTTGGAGTCTTTGTGTTAGATATAAGACCTCTTATGTTCTTGGCTGTGAAGTCTCTGTCCGGGAACTGAGGATTTGGAAGCTGGCAGATATGATTCTGAAGCCTGGAACCTGACATGCTGACTGTGTTGTTGAGTGTATCACTTGTTTCCTGAAATCTCAGTTTGTATCATAATTAATACAATGGGGCCAGTGCCCATCTTGGAGGGTACCTGTGCATGTTAGCAATGTGTGTAAAGGACCTGGCTCCAGACTGTCCTTCAGCAAATGTTATCTGAGCACCTGCCATAGACCTGAGCACTATTTTTTTTTAATTTTATTTTATTTTAAAACTTTACATAATTGTATTAGTTTTACCAAATATCAAAATGAATCCGCCACAGGTATACATGTGTTCCCCATCCTGAACCCTCCTCCCTCCTCCCTCCCCATACCATCCCTCTGGGTCGTCCCAGTGCACTAGCCCCTAGCATCCAGTATCGTGCATCGAACCTGGACTGGCATCTCGTTTCATACATGGTATTTTACATGTTTCAGTGCCATTCTCCCAAATCTTCCCACCCTCTCCCTCTCCCACAGAGTCCATAAGACTGTTCTATACATCAGTGTCTCTTTTGCTGTCTCGTACACAGGGTTATTGTTACCATCTTTCTAAATTCCATATATATGCGTTAGTATACTGTATTGGTGTTTTTCCTTCTGGTTTACTTCACTCTGTATAATAGGCTCCGGTTTCATCCACCTCATTAGGACTGATTCAAATGTATTCTTTTTAATGGCTGAGTAATACTCCATTGTGTATATGTAACATAGCTTTCTTATCCATTCATCTGCTGATTGACATCTAGGTTGCTTCCATGTCCTGGCTATTATAAACAGTGCTGCGATGAAAATTGGGGTACACGTGTCTCTTTCCCTTCTGGTTTCCTCAGTGTGTATGCCCAGCAGTGGGATTGCTGGATCATAAGGCAGTTCTATTTCCAGTTTTTTAAGGATTCTCCACACTGTTCTCCATAGTGGCTGTACTAGTTTGCATTCCCACCAGCAGTGTAAGAGGGCTCCCTTTTCTCCACACCCTCTCCAGCATTTATTACTTGTAGACTTTTGGATCGCAGCCATTCTGACTGGCGTGAAATGGTACCTCATAGTGGTTTTGAAGGAGTTTGGGACAGTACTGCTGCTGCTGCTAAGTCGCTTCAGTCGTGTCCAACTCTGTGCGACCCCATAGACAGCAGCCCACCAGGCCCCTGCCAGTCCCTGGGATTCTCCAGGCAAGAACACTGGAGTGGGTTGCCATCTCAACCAAGTCTCTCATTTCATCGACTTGGTGGTCAGTAAATAATCAAGGGTGGCAGGCGCTATGAAGAAACATATTGCTAGATCAGGGGAAAAGGTGTATGTAGATATGATGTTATTATTTTATTCAAGATAATGAGGGAAAGACTCCCTGAAAGATGGCAAGTAAGCAGAGATCTGGAGGAAGTAAGGGAGCAGGCTGTGGGGTTACCTAAGAGAAGAGCATTCCAGGCAGAAGGAACAATAAATGCAACAGTCCTGGCATGGAAATCTACTTGGCGTGCTCCTGAATGTCAAGGAATCTTGTAATGGGCTGGGTTTGGCACGTAGCTCTCATCGAAAGGGGCCTGGTGCTGCTATTTCAGTTTCTACCTCAGTTTGTGGTCATCTGCATCTGTAACCTATTTCTTTCCTGATATTGGTAAGTTTTGTCTATAGTTATCTTTTTTTTTTTTTTTAATTCTTGTGGGTGGAAACTTATGAATTCATATTGACCTTTTGAAAGAGCCAGCTTTGGGTTTTGTTGCTTATCTACATATTTTTTCTAATATCTGTTCTGATCATTATTTCCCTTATTTTGCTGACAGTCTCACTACCAAAGGGGTTTAATAAAGTCCCTGAAAGTTTCCCAAGTGTAGTGAAATCTCACAGATTCTGGGGCACTGTTGTAGCCCCACTGAGTGAGATTCACTGAGTGTAGATCATGGAATCTGCACTTTTTAAAAGAATTCCTCAGTTCTGATTGACATGGACAACTTGTCTAGGCACTACCAGAGCAGAGGCATGGTCTAATTTTGCCTGCTTCCAGGCTCTGTCTCCATTGAGAGCATGTGACAGGGGTTTCCTGCTTTCTCTGATGCACAAACCCAAGACCACCAGTCTAGGAGACTCACTGACATGCTGTCTGATGTTCTGAGGAGGCTCTGAGACCATCGTGTCTACAAAACATCCTGATGCCAGTCTTGTCAAGCCTCCATTTGAAAGATTTCTGAAGAAATCAGATTTCTATTTAGTGTGCATTTCTATGATGTAAGATCAATTTGTGTTATGTGCTAGCTGTTATTCTACATATTTTGCCATAGCCATTGGATCTTACTCTTGACTGATAAATACAGAACACCCAGAGTTTTCCACAGTGCATCCAGACCTCTGGCTCCCTTAATGCTGGAGACACTGAACAAGTTACATAGTGCCTCTGCGCCTCATTCCCCCTTTAACCACATGGAAACACTCAGTTCAGTTCAGTTCAGTCGTGTCTGACTCTTTGCGACCCCATGAATCACAGCACACCAGGCAGCCCTGTCCATCATCAACTCCCACAGTTCACTCAGACTCAACATCCGTTGAGTCGGTGATGCCATCCAGCCTTCTGATCCTCTGTCGTCTCCTTCTCCTCCTGCCCTCAATCCCTCCCAACATCAGGGTCTTTTCCAATGAGTCAACTCTTCGCATGAGGTGGCCAAAGTACTGGAGTTTCAGCTTCAGCGTCATTCCTTCCAAAGAACACCCAGGACTGATCTCCTTTAGAATGGAATGGTTGGATCTCCTTCCAGTCCACGGGACTCTCAGGAGTCTTCACCAACACCACACTTAAAAAGCATCAATTCTTCGGCGATCAGCTTTCTTCACAGTCCAACTCTCACATCCATACATGACTACTGGAAAAACCATAGCCTTGACTAGACGGACCTTTGTTGGCAAAGTAATGTCTCTGCTTTTGAATATGCAATCTAGGTTGGTCATAACTTTCCTTCCAAGGAGTAAGCGTCTTTTAATTTAATGGCTGCAATCACCATCTGCAGTGATTTTGGAGCCCCCCAAAATAAAGTCTGTCACTGTTTCCCCATCTATCTGCCATGAAGTGATGGGATGAGATGCCATGATCTTCGTTTTCTGAATGTTAAGGTTTAAGGCAATTTTTTCACTCTCCTCTTTCACTTTCTTCAAGAGGCTTTTTAGTTCCTCTTCACTTTCTGCCATAAGGGTGGTGTCATCTGCATATATGAGGTTATTGATATTTCTCCAGGCAATCTTGATTCCAGCTTGTGCTTCTTCCAGCCCAGCGTTTCTCATGATGTACTCTGCATATAAGTTAAATAAGCAGGGTGACAATATACAGCCTTGATGTACTCCTTTTCCTATTTGGAACCAGTCTGTTGTTCCATGTCCAGTTCTATCTGTTGCTTCCTGACCTGCATACAGATTTCTCAAAAGGCAGGTCAGGTGGTCTGGTATTCCCATCTCTTTCAGAATTTTCCACAGTTGATTGTGACCCACACAGTCAAAGGCTTTGGCATAGTCAATAAAGCAGAAGTAGAATGTTTTCTGGAACTCTCTTCCTTTTTCCATGATCCAGCAGATGTTGCCAATTTGATCTCTGGTTCCTCTGCTTTTTCTAAAATCAGCTTGAACATCAGAAAGCTCACGGTTCATGTATTGCTGAAGCCTGGAGTGGAGAATTTTGAGCATTACTTTACTGGTGTGTGAGATGAATGCAATTGTGTGGTAGTTTGAGCATCTTTGGCATTGACTTTCTTTGGGATTGGAATGAAAACTGACTTTTTCCAGTCCTGTGACCACTGCTGAGTCTTCCAAATTTGCTGGCATAGTGAGTGCAGCACTTTAACAGCATCATCTTTCAGGATTTGAAATAGCTCACCTGGAATTCCATCACCTCCACTAGCTTTGTTCATAGTGATGCTTTCTAAGGCCCACTTGACTTCACATTCCAAGATGTCTGGCTCTAGGTGAGTGATCACAGCATCGTGATTATCTTGGTCATGAAGATCTTTTTTGTACAGTTCTTCTGTGTATTCTTGCCGCCTGTTCTTAATATCTTCTGCTTCTGTTAGGTCCATACCATTTCTGTCCTTTATAGAGCTCATCTTTGTGTGAAATGTTCCCTTGGTATCTCTAATATTCTTGAAGAGATCTCTAGTCTTTCGCATTCTGTTGTTTTTCTCTATTTCTTTGTATTGATCGCTGAGGATGGCTTTCTTATCACTCCTTGCTATTCTTTGGAACTCTGCATTTAGATGCTTATATCTTTCCTTTTCTCCTTTGTTTTTCACTTCTCTTCTTTTCACAGCTATTTGTAAGGCCTCCCCAGACAGCCACTTTGCTTTTTTGCATTTCTTTTCCATGGGGATGGTCTTGATCCCTGTCTCCTGTACAATGTCACAAACACCGTCCATAGTTTATCATGCACTGTCTATCAGACCTAGTCCTTTAAATCTGTTTCTCACTTTCACTGTATAATCATAAGGGATTTGTTTCCCTGAATGGTCTAGTGGTTTTCCATACTTTCTTCAATTTAAGTCTGAATTTGGCAATAAGCAGTTCATGATCTGAGCCACAATCATTTCCTGGTCTTGTTTTTGCTGAATGTATAGAGCTTCTCCATCTTTGGCTGCAAAGAATATAATCAATCTGATTTCGGTGTTGACCATCTGGTGATGTCCATGTGTAGACTCTTCTCTTGTGTTGTTGGAAGAGGGTGTTTGCTATGAGCAGTGCATTCTCTAGGCAAAACTCTATTAGCCTTTGCCCTGCTTCATTCCATAATCCAAGGCCAAATTTGCCTATTACTCCAGGTGTTTCCTGAATTCCTACTTTTGCATTCTAGTCCCCTATAATGAAAAGGACATCTTTTTTTCGATGTTACCAACCAGTCTTTTCTAAAGGAGATCAGTCCTGGGTGTTCTTTGGAAGGAATGATTCTAAAGCTGAAACTCCAGTACTTTGGCCACCTCATGCGAAGAGTTGACTCATTGGAAAAGACTCTGATGCTCGGAGGGATTGGGGGCAGGAGGAAAAGGGGACGACAGAGGATGAGATGGCTGGAGGGCATCACCGACTCGATGGACTTGAGTTTGAGTGAACTGCAGGAGATGGTGATCGACAGGGAGGCCTGGCGGGCTGCGACTCATGGGGTCGCAAAGAGTCGGACACGACTGAGCAACTGAACTGAACTGAAGAGCTGAAATAGCTTTTTGAGAATCTTGTAATACCTGTTGAGTAAAATTAGTCAAAAGCATCCGCTCATAGCAGAACATCTGTAGTTCCCAGAGAGGGAACAAACACTGCAGCCAAATAATCATACCAGTGAAATACAGACCTTGCCCACTGAGTTTTAAGGTGTGGTAAATTAGCAGGCTTTTCTGGAAGCTCTGAAAATATGAAGCCATGAGTAAAAGCTAAACCTAGGGTGCATCTCCCTATCCAGCCAGGGGGAAGCCATGCCCATAGGTAAGAGCCACATATCCAGTAGGTCCCATTTGGAGCAAGCCAGCGTGACTGAGATATCCAGTCCCAATCAGTGCCTGGCCAGGCAAAGGGAGGACCTGAACTGGGGTTGGAAAATACGGGAATGATTACCTTGCATATTTCCTGAGGCAAAAGTCCCAATTGTTTCCAATCATTATAATTAAGTTGTTGGCTAACTTCTGGGGATGGCTCTATTTGTTCCCAGCATATAGGGGCAGTAGACATTAGACGTCCTTTTTCAGGAGTTAGCCATATAACCTCAATCATCCCATATTTGATAAACGTCAGGTAAAAAGCCACTAGATCTAGACCATTTACCTTCTGTGTAGCGAAATAGTCATTAAACCAAGACAATGTATAATCAAAATTAAAAGCCACGTTATGTCCATAATTAAAGTACAAAGTGTTGCACCGGTCCATCTTAGGGTTGTTAGATGTCATCAGATTAAGAAGAGACATCACACACGATTGTTGTCGAAGGTATTCACAGACTTGGAGAAAGTGTTTCCTTGAAGTGGAGATGTCCACCATGGGAAGCCTTCCACTGATGAAGAGGGGAGCACTCTGCAGACCCAGCAGTTAGACAGATTGTGGAATGCAGCATAGGAGTGAGCCCAGGACAGGAAGGCATTGTCTTGAGGATCAAACGGCAAACTCAGGATTTTTGGAGTCAGAAGTAGGCTCACATAGATTATCAGGGCCATCTGAAAAGTACAAAGTCAGAGCATAAAAACGAAAGACATAAAATGACGTGACTTAGTTCTGGTCAGGGTGCCCCCTCTTAAACTCGAGTGTGATGCACCCATGAATCTATTCCTGGCACTTTGACAGCCGTGGGAGAAGAAAGAATAAGCTGGTAAGGGCCTTCCAGAGGGGTTCGAGGGATTGGCCCCCAGATCCCAGTGTTTTTATCATGACCTCTGTTCCTGGCTCAAATGAGGGCTTGTTTGATGCAAAGGCTAGGTCAGGAGTCACCTGCTGGAATTCCATTAATGCCTCTTGAAAAACTGAGAGCTGAGTTACATAATTAGTTAATTCTAAGGCTTCAGGGTCTATAACAATGTCTGTGCATAAGAAAGGCCTTCCATAAATACATTCAAAGGGAGACAGCCCCTCCTTTTGGGGGGCAGTCCCAGCCCTCATTAAAGCTATGGGTAAAACTTTAATCCAATTGTCCTGTGTCTCTTGAGTTAATGTGCACAGATGTCTTTTGATAATGTCGTTAGCTGTTTCAACCTTTCCTGAGGATTGGGGTCTCCAGGAACAGTGTAAGTGAGATTCTATTCCTAGAGCTTTAGACACCCCCTGAGTTAGAGCAGCTTCAAAGGTGGTGCCATTGTCCCTGTGAAGCCTCCGTGGCAGCCCAAACCTGGGGATAATTTCATGGATTAAAATTCTTATAACCTCCTTAGCGTGTTCACTGCAACAGGGAAAAGGCTCAATCCATCCAGGAAAATATCCACCCAAACTTGTGAGCAAGAATATCCATTAGCTTGTGGCATGTGAGTAAAATCAGTTTCCCAGTCTTCTCCAGGATATTTTCCACTTCGTTGTAATCCAGATTTTGCTAGCTTTTCAGTCTTTGGGTTATTTTTCTGACAAACCTCACATCTTTTGATAATGTCCTTTAAAGTTTTCACTACATTTTTACCTTCAAACAAATGAGAAGCTATCTGTTAAGTACTCTCTACACCTAAATGAAAACTCTGGTGTAAACCCTTAAGAATTTTCCATTGAGTCTTTTCAGGAATTATTAATCGTCCATCCTTGGACTGTAGCCATCCTTTATCAGTAATCTTTGCTCCTCTTTTCTCATATCTTTCTAATTCTTCCTCAGTATATTGTGGTTTTTCCTGTTCCACAGGACCTGTCCAGATCAAAGGCATCTGCAGTGAAGGGGTTTCCTAAAGTGCCACTTTTTCTGGCTTGACATCAGCCAGCTGATTACCTTCAGCTACTTTACTCCCATCCCTGCTGTGCCCTTTGCAATGCGTAACAGCTACTCCTTTAGGACAATATATAGTCCTTACAAGTCTCTGGATCTCTCTGAAATGCTCAATAAGTTCTCCTGTTGCCCTTTTAAACTGTTTTTCTTTCCATATTGCAGCATGAGTGTGTAAAGTCAAATAAGCGTACTTAGAATCAGTGAAGATATTTGCTCGCTGCCCTTCGCTTAGCTCTAGAACTCGGGTCAGAGCCATAAGTTCCGCTAATGGCACTGGTTCCCTGGGGGAGAGATTTTGCTTCTAAAACCTGTTCAGCAGTCAACAGGGCATAACTTGCTTTAGGCTTCCTACCCTGATCACCAGCATCAGGGTCTTTTCCTGTGAGTCGTCTGTTCCCATCAGGTGGCTAAAGTATTGGAGCTTCAGCTTCAGCATCGGTCCTTCCACTGAATGTTCACAGTTGGTGTCCTTTAGGATTGGCTGCTTTGATATCCTTGCTGTCCGAGGGATTCTCAAGTGTCTTCTCCAGCACCACAAACCGAAAGCGTCAATTCGTTGTCACTCAGCCTTCTTAATGATCGAACTCACACATCTGTACATGACTACTGAAAAAGCCATAGTTTTGACTATACGGACCTTTGTTGGCAAAGTGATGTCTCTGCTTTATACTATGCTGTCTAGGTTTGACATAGGCTTCCCTGGTGGCTCAGTGGTAAAGAATCCGCCTGCATGGGTGTATCTATGGCTGATTCTTGTTGATGTTTGACAGAAAACAACAAAATTCTGTAAAGCAATTATCCTTCAATTAAAACATGCATAAATTGGCAAAAACAAAAACAAAAAACCTCCCTGCAATGCACGGGATGCAGGAGACATGGGTTTCACCCCTGGGTTGGGAAGATGCCCTGCCATGCCCCATGGGAGGAGGGCATGGCAATCCATTAAAGTATTCTCGCCTGGAGAATCCCATGGACAGCGGCACCTGGCAGGCTACGGTCCATGGAGTCATAAAGAGTCAGACACGACTGAAGCAAACCATGCATGCATACTAGCTTTGTCATAGCTGTTGTTCCAAGGATCAAGTGTCTGAATACATGGCAGCAATCACCATCCACAGTGATTTTGGAGCCTCCAAAATTAAATGTGTCCGTGCATCCACTTCCCCCCTTGTGTTTTCTGTGAAATGATAGGAGTAGATGGCATAATCTTCTATTTTTGAATGTTGAGTTTTAAGCCAGGCTTTTCATTCTCCTCTTCACCCGTATCAAGAGGTTCTTTAGTTCCTCTTAAGTTTCTGCCATTAGAGTGGTATGATCTGCATATCTGAGCTTGTTGATATTTCTGACAGCAACCTCGATTCCAGCTTGTGAGTCATCCAGCCCAGCATTTCCCATGATGTGCTCTGCGTGTAAGTTGAATAAGCAAAGTGACACTATACAACCTTGTCTTACTCCTTTCCCAATTTTGAACCAGTCCATTGTTCCATGTTTTATTCTAACTGTTACTTCTTAACCCTCATACAGGTTTCTCAGGAGACAGGTCAGCTAGTCTGGTACTCCCATCTCTAAGAATTTTCCACAGTTTGTTGTGATCCACACAGTCAGAGGCCTTGAGGTAGTCTAGTCAATGAAGCAGAAGTAGATGTGTTTCTGGAATTCCCTTGCTTTCCCCATGATCTAATGAAGGTTGCAATTTGATCTCTTGTTTCTCTGCCTCTTCAAAACCAGCTTGTATATCTGGAAGTTCTCGTTCCATATACTGTTGAAGCCTAGCTTGAAGGAGTCTACTAACCGGAGGCTTCAGAAATATGGGACAATCTAAGCTTGAGAAATTGGAGGGTATGAATGAAGCCGAATGAGAGAGACAAGAAGAGGATTCTCTACTTTCCATGATGTTAGCAAGCTGGGCAAGGGCTAGACCATACCTTCAAGTTCTTGTGTAGGACAGTAGGCTTTATCTAGAAAGTCATAAACAGTTCTGCAACTGTAAGAGAGGGAGGGAGAGGGCGGTGAGTGGGAGACAGGCACCCTGAGTGGATGTGAGAGACCCGTTAGAAGGGGGTTGACAATTAAATGGAGGGGGGCTTTGGACTAGAGCAGATGTGGTGGACATGGGGAAAAGTAGTTGCATTGGACATTTTCAAAGTAAAATGGACAGAACTCAGCAAGAATATTGACTTGAGGTGAAGAGATGGAATTGTAAACGTGGTTAAGACCAAGTTTCTGTGTCCTGTCATAAGGGTACAAAGGTGTCATGGGGAATCCTGGAAGTTGGCCGGGTCTCGGAAGAATTTCAAATAAGATTTTTACGTTTATGAGCTCAAGTTCTAGATGGATACAATAACCAGTATTTACATACTTAAAAGATCCTTTTCCTTTTTTAGAAAAGTGGGAAGTATTGAGATATAATTTATATACCATAGAAGTCAATGCTTTAAAGCATTACCATTTGTCGAGTTTTGACATATGCATACCATTGTGTAAATGCTACCACAATAAAAATGTAGAAAACGTCCCATTGGTTTGAAAATGCTCCCTTGGGCTATTTGCTTTCAGACTCCTTCCTCCACTCCTATACCCTGGCAACCACAGACATATTTCTCTGCCTATAGTTGTGCTTTTCCAGAAACCCACTGACATGAAATCATATAATACATAACATACAATCATATAATACATATGTATCACGAGTTTTGTGGTAAGGTGCCAAGAGAGAAGTGGACCGGTTGCTCTGCATGCAGACTCACCTCAGCCACAGACACTGAGAAAATCCCATAGTCAGGCTGTAAAGACTGAGCCTTTCTTCGTGTTCCAACTGAATTCCAAGGGAGTTGGGGGAAATAGGTCTGGTGAATAGGAGTGTGACATGAGCAGTAGTCCTGAATTTTTAAATTCCTAGCAGTATTTCACTAAATATCTTCATGATGGAGAATTCTATTGTGAAATCAAACTTCCTCACAAAAATTCAGCCTTCCTGTGTACCTTAAGGTGATTTCTCTGCCAGCATAGCAAAGACAAAAATGGGTTTGCAAGCAACTGTATTTGGTGTAATTGGAATGCATGTACACTCTAACTTAACCAGAATTTTCTTTTGAAAGTATTTTCACATTAAAAAAAATAAGTCAACATATGGTCATAAAAGTGATGAAATATAGCTGTACTCTTAAATACATTTTCTAAATCACAATATTCTACTTTCCGGGAGAAATATCAGTGGGCAAGTGGTGTCAACATTGGGACCTATAGATCAAGATTCCCCAAGCTGGATGAACCTGTGGTTGTGAGTACCTTACCATTTGATGTTTTCTATTAGCACAAGTTTATTTTTGAGAAAATCATGATGCAGTGATAAAGGTCTTCCATGCTGATAAAGGGTGACAGTTTGTCTTAGAAAGGAACATTGATCCAGATATATTACAGTCTGGCGTTGCCTATGAGTATACTGTTGAATTCCCTGGAAATGTGCCCAGTGACTCCCTCCTCCTGCTTATTAACAACAGACTGCATACTTCCATCCCAACATAGATTTAAATAACTTCCAAAGTCTTTCTGGGTAACTCTTATGGGAGCTAAATCTTCTCTGTGGGAAGAGTAACTTTATTAAAAGTAAGTACATAGAATTGTGTTGGGAAAATGTTGTTAGGTTTACTTATGCTCAGATATATCTATGTATTATGTATATTTATGCTATTAGATGTATTAACAACAAAAAGATTTATTTGCATGCACTCTCTACTAGGACCAGCAGCCCAGTGTTGAGCAACCTCAACAAGAGGAACCGCCAGCTGAGATTCAGGATATCACACCTGGGAAGGAGGAAGTAAATGGAGAGGATCCGGTGAATCATAATGAAGAGAAGGAGGATGCCTCTGGAGGTAAAGTGTAAGTGTGCATCATGTCTTAAGAAATAACCAGTAAGAGGAGGAAAGGAAACATTAGAAAAGGACTTCAGACAGTTCCTAAAAAACTGAGGAGAGTATAGTTTGCAGGTCAGTGTGGTCGCTCAAATTTTCCCTTGTTTTCAAGACAAAGAGAAGGGGGCACCTAAGTTGTCTGAGGACAACCCTGGGAAAGGAAAATGGTGATAGCATTCGGAAAATTCTGCTTTCCTTTTTCTCCAGCAAAACATTCCTGGAATAATGCTCTGAGGTTCTCATTCATCACATTTTTACCATACTGGCCTAAGACTTTTAATTCATAATACTGAGGGAATCAATATCATCATTCCCTTGTTTATATTGTATGCTTTACAGCTGAATTGATACATTTTTTTTTTAAAGATTCTGATCTGGAAACTGATCTCCAGGAATTGGCTGAGGCAAAGACTGGGGGTAAAGGTGGAGATGGTCCCAATGTCAGGGAGGAGGTTGCATCAAATACAGAGCCTGTTGAAATGCCAGAAGCAGGTATGTCATCCATTCAGAAAGTAATTTATGTGGTTTCTGTTTTTTCAGAATATTATATCTTTAATAATATAGAAGGAACATTACTATTATTTTAATAACAGAGTTCACATATTCTTTGAAAGATAGTTCAGACCCCCGATGCCTGAATGCCTGACTTACAGACTTTCAAATAAAGAAACAGAGAGAATCAAAGCCATATCGAATTGAAAATAGGGAACCGTTTTCTTCTCTTGTATTAGTACTTTAAGCAACAGCTAATAATTTTCAGGTTCTTTTATAATTTCTGCTTGTAGCAAATATGGCATGCATTTGTAATAAATATTAGTTTATATGAAATATGCTCAGGCATTCAAGTAGGTTCTAGTACAAGCTTTAGCATAACGTGTGTGATTCTGTGAAATCCCTTAACTTCTAAACTCAACTTTACTCATGTAAGTTGTGAATTCAGAACAGATACACTTAAATGCTAAGTTTTCAATGCTAATTCTTGCATTCTCTGATTCTCTTCGATGTAATGCATACAAGAATACTCTGTTTTTTTATGACTTATTTATAATAAAATATCATCTTGAGTCAAATTTTAACAGGCGAATTGAGATTTCATTTTCTGATGGGGGACACATGTTCACCTGTGGCTGATTCATTCAAAAAGCACCACAATATTGTAAAGTAATTGGCCTCCAATTAAAATAAATAATTTTTTTAAAGAAAATGAGCCAACATTCTTCTTGATGTTTGTTAAATTCTCTCAAATTCTGAATTCTCTAGCTCTTAAAAAAACAGTTGGATTTTAAATCCTTTCCCCAGTAAAGCATGCAATGACTGAATAATAAAATGGCAAAAGATAGTCTAGTTTCCTGTTTCTGTGGCTGATCAAGTTGAGAGAGTGCATTTAGTCGGTGATATTCAAGCCAGGTGTGAGTAAGATACATATGCTAAGCACACTACCTGCCCCCACGTTTGGTATTTTTGGGGGGCGGGGGTGTTGCCTATTTTAATTGGAGGATCATTACTTTACAATACTATGATGGTTTTTGTTCTACATCCCACTCTCACTCTTAAAGAACTAGTAAAAATCTGTGCCTCATGATATAATCGTCTCTAACCATAGTTATTTATCCTTTGATATATGAATTTAAAAAGTTCTGAAGGTCAAAGATTGCAACTCTAGTTCTTCCTGCATAATCAACTTAGTATCTTTCACATACGTGTTTTCCCAGTTGCTGACAATGAATTGCATGGTTCTGATTTAAAAGGAAGAACTTCATAGTTAGGGAAGAATTTACTGTGTATTAGTCTTCTAAATATTTTAACTTAACGTTTTTGTTCCATTCCATTAGAACATTTAGATGAAAATACAACTTTCAGACGACTTTCAAGTCTACAGAACATGATTAAAATGTTCTCATAGAAAAATCTTAGCCCTAAATATGTATGGTATTTAAAAAGAAAAATACATAAATTACAAGGTACATAAATACAAAATCCTACATCCAACATAAACGGTAAGAAAAAGAGCAACAGAATAAACCTAAGGGAAAAAGGAAAAGATACTTAATAAAAGACAGGTATGAAGTGTTAGGAAGAGGAAAATGAACTCAACTAATAAATAAAGACAATGTGCTAGTTTCCATATTTTTTAATATATATATATATACACACACACACACACATTTTAAAATATTCTTTTCCGTTGTGATTTATCACAGGAGATTGGACATAGTTCCCTGTGCTGTATAGTAGGACCTTGTTGTTTATCCATTCTGAATGTAATAGTTTGTATCTGTCAACCCCAAACTGCTAGTCCACTCCTCTTAGTTTACATAACTGTGAAGAAAATGGAAAGAGCCCAAGTATACATAATAAGAAATATGAACAAGACACTAATAGTTAGTATATTACAGAATTAAAACTGAGGATAATCTGGAACTCAGATATTTTCAGAATATTGATGAAATGGCTAATAGGGTAGAAAAACAAGTATTATTTAACATACCCCAGTAACTAAATAACTAAACATCACCAATACTGGTAATATGCTTGAAAAGTCTATAGAATCTCGAGAGGATTAACTGAAGGTAAGCCAAAGGTCGCCCTTAGTGTTCTTGTTTTAGTCCATTTTGTAAAACTACAACTGCAGTGAGCTTTGTATACCTCTCCTGTCATCAAAGTTCTGCTGAGGAACTTTTCTAATGTTTGTATTATAGGTGAAGGGCAACCATTTGCTTGAAAGAAGATAAACTGAAACGATTTATGCTGTTCTTATTTGTATATTTGACTGTTAAAGTTGTGGAAATAAAGTTTCATTTTCTACTTGCACATTTTTGTTAAATTTATCCCTGGCTATTTAATGTTACTGAAAATCGATGGTTTGTGATTTTTATTGTCTAGTTGAGGCTGTCTGTAGAGATAGAATGTCTATATATAGATTTTCTGTCCAACAATTCCTCTAAATATGCATATTAATTCCACAAATTTAGATCTAGATTATTTTTGCTTTTCAAATATACTATTATATTTGAATATCAACAGTTTCTACTGGCTTAAACCTTAAACCTGTCCTCATTTTTGAGCATTGAACAAACCTGGCCAGAATAGTCTTGACTAAAGCAGGTGATAATTGGCATTTTTCCCAATAGGAAATGAAAAATCTTCTCCATTTCAACCTGTTTTCGTTGCGTTTTTTGTAGATATACTTTATCAGAGTAAGTTCCATTCTATTCCTAGTTTGCCGTCTTGAATATAGATTAATTTTCATCCAACACGTTTAATGTATCAATGGTGATGATCATAGAATTGTTTTTCCTCCATTTTTCTATTAGTGTGGTGAAATGCATTGGTAACCTTATACATTTAAACCAGCCTTGCACTTCTAGAGTTAAAAATATTGGGTCATAACATATTCTTTAGGTGTAATCTACATGTTAATGCATATACATACATATATATATACCTACACATAAAAATTGCATAAAAGCCTTTGGTCTTCTCTTGAATAAATGGGTTTACAAAATGTGCCACCCAAATCTCATATGGTGGTGTCCCTGATGAAATCATTGACAGGGAAACATTTTTTAAAACTTAATATGATTGTATTGTCCTATAGAGAAATGGAATGCGAAAGACATTGTCAAAGGTTGTAGGGAGACAGGAAAAAAACTGCTGTCAAATTCCATGGCAAATGCCACACCATATCTTTCACACACTTCTGACTTGCCTTCCAAGTTTTTTTGGGTGCAGGGAGAGAGCAGCCACAAACATATTTTCTTCTCCATGACGTCCTCCATTGGCTTGATAGTCACCAGATCTCAGAAGCCCTCCAACTGTGTGTGTGTGTCTGTGTGTGTGTGTGTGAATCACTCAGTCGTGTCTGACTCTTTGCGACCTCATGAACTGTAGCCGCCAGGCTTCTCTGTCGATGGAATTCTCCAGTCACGAATACTGGAGTGGATTGCCATTCTCTTCTCCAGTGGATCTTCCCAGCCCAGGATTCGAACCCTGGTCTCCTGCAGATTCTTTACCATTTGAGCTACAGGAAGTCCTCCAGCTGTCTGATTCCCCCTATTCTTATTATTACATAATAACAAAATGCTTACCTATCTGAGGCCCCATCTGCATCCTCACACAGCAAAAAAATATATTTCTGCTACAAAGGACCTATTCAGAATGCACTCTGCTTAAGGAATAACAAGGGATTATAAGTAGCAGCTGTTGTGCCCTTACAGAGGTATGAAAACGCAGGTCCAAAAGGACTGAAAATGGGAGGTTCAAATCTACCTTGAGACTTAAATAAGAGTATCCCATCTTACCAAAAAGTATGTGAAAAAGCCCCTAGGTCATGGAGCTGTCTGACAAGATTAGATCCTAGCTAGAAGAAAAGGGAAAGTAATGAGGGGAACTTCGTGAGACAAAATGACTTGAGTCTTATCTGCTCTGTCTCCCTATTGGCTATGACATGACATGACTGGCCTTCCCTGGTGGCTCACATGGTAAAGAATCCGCCTGCAGTGCTGGAGACCTGGGTTCAATCACTGGGTCGGGAAGATCCCCTGGAGGAGGCCAGGGCAACCCACTCCAGTATTCTTGCCTGAGGAATCCCCATGGATAGAGGTGCCTGACAGGCTACAGTCCATGGGGTCACAAAGAGTCGGACACGACTGAGCGACTAAGCACAGCCCGTGACATAACTCAGAGTATCAGTACTGGCTCTGACACATACTGAGTGAAGGTGAGAAAGGTATTTACATCCTTTGGATCTGTTTCCCCATTTCTAAAATGGAAATTACAATTTTACACTAAATATTTGTTATGAAGAATAAACAAGATAACATGTGCAATAGGCATTACATTGCAAATGGATTTGGCTTATTCTACTCCATTTTTTCATTTAAACATTTACCTTTACAATTACAATTCTCTCACAAGTGATACAGATTTTGAATTTCAAGTAGGATATAAGGTTAACTTTTAAAATGAACTGGACTTGAGAAACATATTTTGTCTAAATAAATATATTGATTCAATAGCAGATTCAATAGCTGGTATCAGACATGGCATCCATTCGAAGGTTGGTTTGTTAATGAGGACTGACAAGGCTACCCTAAGTCATAGTATGTAGTGAAAACCGTGCTCCTTGCTGTGTGTGATGACAAAGAAAATAAGCCAGTATTCTGGTCACGCAACATCACACAACTCAACACCAGACTCTGTCACGTAGTCAGGCAGCCAGTCCCTAAGTCACAGCGCAGGAGCTACAGGGCCTCAGGGCACCACTGCAGTTGTTAGTTTGGCTTGTCACCTTCTACGGGCTTGGCCAGTAAGGAGACAATGAACCCAAATGGATTCAGATTCTACCTTACAGACAGTGCAGAAGCAATATGACCCTGGTGTCAGTTGCCTTGTCCCTAGTCCCGCGGTTTGCCACTGAATTGGAAGGCCTCAGTAACAGGCACTACAGGTGGTGGGTCTCTGCCAGGAAGGAGCCCGCACTTGTGCCCTATGGCAATGAGCAGCTCTGTAGTCCCCAGCTGTACTCTCAGCTGGGGCTAGGGAGACCATCCTATGTTCAACTGAAACCAGAGGTGGATGAGTAACAACTTTGTGTCACCTCCAGCTGGATGAGGAGGCAGGTGAGAAATGGCCTCATAGCAGCTCTTCATCAGGCTGCTTATCTCCCGTTGCTGCAAGAGCAATCAGGAGGTTCTCTGCCAAGGTTCAAGTCAGCCTGCAGTTTAGCCTTGTCTACGTAGCCTAAGTGGGGACATGCAAGGGCACCAGGGCACCAAGACAGAGTCACTCCTACAGTGTCTGGAACAACACACAAGACTATGTATGGTGCTATAAATATGACACCTATATACTGACTCCTACATGGAGGAGATGCTTTTCCTGTCAGTCATTAAAAATATTCCTTCATTGAGTACACACACATTGATTACTAGCATGTTTCAGGACGTGTCTGCAACGCTTGAAATAACAAGACCAGTGATGTGAGGTGGATGATGGGAATATCACCCTGGGGAGCCAGACAGACACATAAAAAGAAAAGAAGTGCAAAGGAGAAACACAGGGAATGGACCTAAGGGGAAAGCAAAGCAAAACGGTGAGCAGGGTGGCCAAGAAGCAGGAGGAAAGCTAGAAGATAAGGTTCATTCTAAGAGTGAAAGAGGTTATATATAACACAGCTGTGCTTTGACCCAGGCTGTGGATGAGAGTCACAACCTCCCCTGCATCACTGCCCCTTTTGAGGGTGGTGTCTGGGAGTCTAGAGATTCTGAAGGGAGAGAAATAAAATAGAGAGTGCAGGGCATACATGCATCCGCCCTGATAGAGATGTAGGTGCAGCTTTTTACAGTAACCAGTTGGGGATGAACAGAGTTGGATTCGGTGACTCTAGAAGAAATGTGGAAGTGAATGTAAAGGGAGAAAACACATTGAGAGGGGGTAAACAGCTCCAACTCCCATTTCTGTACCAGGGTAGGTGCTCCATTACTGTCGTGAGAAGGCTCCCTGGTCTGAGCTCTGGGAGGGAGTGATGAGCATTCTAAGGACCCATCATCACCTAAGCAGGGGGCACTGAGTGTGTAAAGACATAAGTCTCAGCTTTTACCACTGACAGACATAGAAAGCTTCTTAGCCCTGCTGAGAGTGGGGCTCTGGCAGTTCTGCTGCTGCTGCTGCTAAGTTGCGTCAGTCGTGTCCGACTCTGTGCGACCGCATAGACGGCAGCCCACCAGGCTCCCCCGTCCCTGGTAAATGAAGTCACTCAGTCATGTCCGACTCCTAGCGACCCCATGGACTGAAGCGCACCAGGCTCCTCCGTCCGTGGGATTTTCCAGGCAAGATTACTGAAGCGGGGTACCATTGCCTTCTCCGTCTGGCAGCTTAGGGAAGCTCAAAGGTAAGGTGGAGGTGGTGGTGGTTGTTCAGTCGCTCAGTCGTGTCCAATTATTTACTACCCATGGCCTGCAGCATGCCAGGCTCCTCTGTCCTACCCTATCTCCCTGAGTTTGATGAAATTAATGTCCATTGGGTTGGTGATGCTATCTAATCATCTCACCCTCTGTCGCCCCCTTCTCCTCCTGCCTTCAATTTTTTGCATCAGGGTCCTTTCCAATGAGTCAGCTATTCGCATCAGGTGGCCAAAGTATTGCAGCTTCAGCATCTGTCCTTCCAGTGAGTATTCAGAGTTCATTTCCTTTAGGATTGGCAGGTTTGTTCTCCTTGCTGTCCAAGGGATTCTCAAGGCTCATCTCTGGCACCACAATTCGATAGCATCAATTCTTTGGCACTCAGCCTTCTTAATGACCCAACTCACACATCTGTACATCACTACTGGAAAAACCATAGTTTTGACTCTACAGACCTTTGTCAGCAAAGTGATGTCTCTGCTTTTTAATATGTTGTCTAGGTTTGTCATCAGAGAAGGCAATGGCACCCCACTCCATTACTCTTGCCTGGAAAATCCCCTGGACGGAGTAGCCTGGTGGGCTGCAGTCCGTGGGGCCGCTAGGAGTCGGACACGACTGAGCGACTTCACTTTCACGTTTTACTTTCATGCATTGGAGAAGAACCCACTCCAATGTGCGTTCTTGCCTGGAGAATCCCAGGGATGGGGGAGCCTGGTGGGCTGACGACTATGGGGTCGCACAGAGTCAGACACAACTGAAGCAACTTAGCAGCAGTAGCAGCAGCAAAGTAAATGGACAATAAGGAGATTTCTAAGTAATGAACTGAGAGGGAGGAGGAAAACCAGGATGGTTGCTGTCACAGACTCTGACCAAAGAAAGTGTTTTTGAAGACAGAATGTGCCTGTGGACAATACAGCACTGGGTACTATGGTTTGGCCCATGGAGCTCTTGGGATACGTTAGCAAGGGGATGTTCTGTGGATGGGCACTCAGAGGAGGCATCAAGAGGTAACCACATAAGGATGCTCCTGGAGTCTATACCTTCAAGAAGCATGGCTTGAAGGGAACGAAAGACTCAGGGTATTGGAAGTAGAGGCCTGGGTGCTTGCAGGGTATGCTATTTTCTATTCCCCAAACCAAAGAGACCGGGACGCCAGTTCAAAAAGCATCATCAGGACTGTTGACTAGAAGACAGAGTGGAGAATTGGAATGACCTTCACAGGTGAGTATTCATGTTGAGAGGGGAGTGTGGTATTTTCAAAGCAGCAGTGGAGTTTCAGGAAGACCTCCTTCCTCTCCCTCTGGGCCCCACTGGTGGTGGGGGGGACGTGGGTTGCTGAGATCACAGTTTCAATGTATGCTCCTTAGACTCCATGGACACTTTAATGTATTTTTTTCTCCCTGGATGATCTGATCTTCCTCATGAGTGTTCACCCTTCATACTGGTTAGTAACGGGAAAACCCAACAGAAGTTGCTTCTGACTTGGAAAGTGTGGTTGCATGCAACCAACTGAATATCCACAGTTACAAATGCTCAGTCTATTCTGGTGAGAATGCTCTCTACTTCTTTCAGCGATGGAGCAAGGGTATATGTCACTTAAAGGCTCACAGTCATGTGGGAGAGGGAGTCTATAACACGGCATAGGTTTGTTCCTCACAGAGGCCTCAGTGTCCCCTGAGGGAAAAATGACTGTCCTCTCCTGGCTCCAGCTGTTGATGCTGACCTGTACCGCCCATGGGTGGGGGTGGTGAAACTTGCATTTTTGTCTCCCTCCTCTTGCTGTGGACCTAGTGCTCCCTGGCTGACTGAGCTTCAGCCACCCTGCTTGTATCTGCAAACCCCTCTGAATCTGGGCATCGTCGTCCAGCCCATCCCTGGGCGGGGACGTCCACTCCTGGGCCGAAAGGTTCCCTAGCCCATTGCCTGCTTAGGCTTCATCTGGATTCAGTCCCTTTCCACATTTCTCCCTAAAGTGATGCAGGTCCCTCCCTTGGATCTCACCTGCACTGCAGCAGGAACCAAGATCAGCTCCAGAAAACGAAATTCCTAAACTGCATCCACCCTTCTGCCCAAAGACTCCGTTGGGTCATTGTACACTGTGCCCCTGGAGTCCCAAGTGTGAATACGGTGGAATCCTCCTGTCCCTGGTGTTCATTTCTTGTCGCACCTCCCTTGTCTGAGCTCTCTCGCCTCTGCCTGCCAGTTCCTCTGTGGGCCATTCCCCATTGTGACTGGGATGCTCTTTCCTTTGGCTTGTCTTTCATTTGACCCAAGACTTCCCAAACAATACCCAGGTCAAAGGGGGCACAGTGTAGAACGTGTACCTTGTGGAGTTCAGTTAGGATACTTTGGTGTCACATACGCCCCACGCCCCTGAAATATAAAAACAGAGGGATGAAGAACACAAGAGTCAAATATGCCAAAGATGCCTGAGATGTTGTCTTAGGTGAGCACTGAAGAGTGTCTGTGGGATCAGGAAGTATGGATATTAATGATGGCCATGACGAGACCAGTTACAGTGGAGTGACTGGGACAAAAGCTCCACGGAAGGGGGCTGAGGAGACAATATCTCTGCAGAATTTGAAGCAGTTTTACTTTGAAGGGCAACTGGTAATGTGCCAGGAGCTGCAGAAGAGGGTGGAAGACGGTGGGTTTCCCTCTGTGCTGTGGAATGCCGGGATGAAGAGGGAACAGGTTCTGGTTCAGGACAGAGGAGTGATAACTGCAGGTGCAAAGTCCCTGGGAAGGTGCAAGGCATGGGATCCGGAGCAGAGGTGAGGGGCTGGATGTAGTCAGGAGCACACGTGCAGAGGGGCAGCTGACTGCCAGGGCAGAAACATGGAGTTTGGGACTGGGAGACTTGAGAAATCCCACGGGATTGCTTCTTCCTTCTCCACGAATTATTGGCCTGTGGGGTTGGTGGTCATTAGGATGGAGGAAGGTCACTACTGTGTAGTGTAGTAGTGTAGGTAGGTGAGAGTGAAAATAAACAGCAGTTCTACTCTGGCCACGGATTTAAGATAAAACACTTCTGTAAAGTTCTAAAGTTTGCTCCTCAACGCTCCAGTGCTCAGACACAGGCAGGACATGGGTAGGCAGGAGGGTGCAAGGAGCACAAGAGATGTGTTTGCGGGGGACAGCTTCCAGCCCTGGCTCAGCAGATCCAGGAGGGGCCTGGCGGGTAGTGTTGAAGGACATGTGGTAGGTGAGGCAGGGGTTTCCAGGAGGTTCTGGTATCAGTGCACTGGCACTAGAGCCAGGGAGCTGGAGGGTAGGACATCATGTTGAGGGTGATGAGAGGGAGGAAGGCTAGAAACAGGAGAGCATGAGGGGCGCGGTCTTTCCTGATGCCCGGGGCGGGACCATGGGCAGGGGGATGCTCCGGTGAGGAGGAAGGGAAAATCGAAGAGGACGGAGAGTCTCCAGGATGACCGGGTGAGCCTCGTGGGCAATGAGGACGGATCAGAAGAGTGAGGGCTGAGAGAACAGTGAGTGTACCACGGGAGGAACGCCTCCACAGGCCTGGGGTGGGCGGGAGGAGAAATACAGGGGACTTTTACCGGTCCCGCACTTTGGGGGCTTCGGCAGTGGGCGACAGGACCCGAACATACCCGGTCAGGTTGCTCAGTGAATGAAGACTTAGAAACAGGGTCCAGGAGAAATCTCCCAACCGACCCGGGCCAGGAGACTGGCGCTGGGCTCACTGGGTTCTTGCGCGCAGCCCCGCCCACCAAGCTCCGGATTTCCCGGATTCCCTGACTTCCTGCCTGTGTTGCCTTGGTTCCGTGGGCCAGTGGAGAGGAGCCCGCGGTCCACAGGTGGTTTGGCCGGACCCCTTCGAGAAGATCCCTTCCTTTCTCTGGTCCTCATGGGCATCCCCCTCAACTTCCGCGTCCACGCTGTCCAGTCCTCTGCGCGAAAACCCAACAGAAAGGGTGGATTTTCTTTCGGCCTTGTGGCGTTTTGGTTTCTGTGATCTGCAGGGGGCAGTGTTGCTCCAAGTATTGCCATTCCGTTTCTCCCCCGCCCTTCGCCATTGAAAAAAACGCGACGAAGCCTTTTGCCACAAGAAGTGTTCTGTATTTTTCTCCGCTTGCAGGGGTTGGCTGGTTCAAACTGCAGCTGAGCCCTTCAGACAGCCCTTTGTGGAAATTTTGAACAAACCCACTGACACTTAAAATTACAATAAAATAATATAAGCTGATATATTGAATAATGGGGGCGGGAGTGAGCTCCCTTGTCTTGCTTCTCATCCTAGAGGAAATGCTGGATTTAAAAAGACCTTTATTATGACAGTGAGTTTTGACTTGAAAATGTTTATGTGAAGTGGAAATGGAAATTGCTCAGTCCTGTCAGATTCTTTAAGACCCCTTGGACTGTGTAGGCTCCTCTGCCCATGGGATTCTCCATTCAAGAATATTGGAGTGGGTTGCCATTTCCTTCTGCAGCGGAGCTTTCCAACCCAGGGACTGAACCTGGGTCTCCTGCATTGCAGGCTGACTCCTTACCATCCGAGCCACCTACAATAATAACATGACAGGGACAAGTGCCAAGCTAAGATCCTGCTGCGTAGATGCTGGACACCACCCAAGAAGCAGGTGGTATTACTTCCCTCATTTTTGCCTTTGAGAACTGTGGCACATAGAGGAAGAATCAGCTGCCAAGGTTCTCCAGGTTCCTCCAAGAGTGTCCCTATGTTCAGGTCTCAAGTCTGTCAGATTGTATTTTGCACACTGGTTTGCAGGATGCTTTCCTATCCCCAAGAGAAGAATGCAATAAAATAATGGGAATGAGGGTAAAGTGAAAGTGTTAGTCACTCAGGCCTGTCTGATTTTTGAGACCCCCTGGACTGTAGCCCACCAGGCTCCTCTGTCCATGGGGATTCTGCAAGCGAGAATATTGGAGTTGGTTGCCATTCCCTTCTCCAGCAGATCTTCCTGACCCAGGGATTGACCCTGGGTCTCACAGGGATTGCACCGAGGTCTCCCACATTGCTGGCAGATTCTTTACCATTTGAGCCTCCAGAGAAGGCCAAAATGAATGTAAACTAGCCTACAAAACTTTTTAAAATGTATAATAACATAGTTATTACAATAAGATGCTAAATGAAAAGGGAGGGTGCCACACAGAAAACAATTCATGTACTGTATCAGTATCATGGCACAACACAATGATAAAGTAAAGCACCTGGAACAAATCAGGTACTTTTCATTTGCTCTATATTTGACCAGATTTATATTGAGAACAGACTGCGGGTCATTTCTTGGTTGATAATGGAAATACTAGTGTGAGGAAAAACACAGCAAAAGATACAGCACCTATCCTTAGACAGTTCTATTATATTTCCCATTCAGGTAGGGGATCAGAGATGAGAACTATAGCTCTGGGGACTACCTGAGAGACAGATGGGCAGACAGCAGAATTCATTTTCACTTCTGAAGAATCTCATGGGTACTTGCTGGGTACATAACATTGAGCTCTGAGGGTGGGGAGGAAAAGTAGATTTCATCACTCCTGTCTCCTGTAATGAAAAGGGAAGCTATTTGTTATTAGGGGAAAGATGTTTGTGAATCACAAGTATGAGAAAGGTCTTATATTCAGAATACATAAGGAATTGGAAAATTGCAAAGGACAAAATGTAGTGAAGGCAGACAGATCCTTTTGTCAGGAATTCAGGTGTGGAAGGATAAACGAGAAAGTGGCAGCTGCTGGGCATTTTAAAGGTGATGGACGTGGCCTGGTCCTGGTCATGGTGGTGATCACTGGAATTTGCCGTGTGTCAGAGCTCAGAAAGCTTCACACCCAAAGACAAGCAGGCCAGGACTTACCTGGTGGTCCAGTGGTTAAGAATCCGCCTGCCATATAAAATTAATACACAGAAATCCCTTGCATTCCTATCCACTAACAATGAAAAATCAGAAAGAGAAATTAAGGAAACAATCCCATTCTCCATTGCAACAAAAATAATAAAATTCTTAGGACTAAATTTACGTAAAGAAACAAAAGACCTATATACAGAAAAAAAAAAAAAAAACTGGTGAAAGAAATCAAAGATAACACAAATAGATGGAGAAATGTATCATGGTCTTGGAATGAAGAATCAATATAGTGAAAATGAGTCTACTACCAAAAGCAATCTGTAGATTCATCACAATCCTGAACTACCAATGGTATTTTTCTCAGAACTACAAGAAATAATTTCACAGTTTGTATGGAAACACCAAAGACCCCGAATTCCCAAAGCAATCTTGAGAGAGAAGAGTGTAATGCAGGAATCAACATTCCTGACTCAGACTATATTACAAAGCCACAGTCATCAAGATGGTATGGTACTGGCACAAAGACAGAAATATAGATCAATGGAACAAAACAGAAAGTTCAAGGATAAATCCCTGCACCTATGAACACCTTGTCTTTGACAAAGGATGCACAAATATGCAAGAGCTAAAACACAGTCTGTTCAATGCATGATGCTGGGAAAATTGGTCACCTATGTGTAAAAGAATGAAACTGGAAGACTTTCCAACACCATTCACAAAAAGAAACTCAACATGGATTAAAGACGTAAATGTAAGACCAGAAACTATAAAACTCTTAAGAGGGAAACATAGGCAGAACACTCTGTGACATAAATCACAGCAAAATCCTCTAGGATCTACGTCCCAGAGTAATGGAAATAAAAACAAAAATAAACAAATGGGACCTAATTATACTTAAAAGCTTTTGAACAGCGAAGGATTCTATAAGCAAGGTGAAAAGACAGCCCTCAGAACAGGAGAAAATAATAGCAAATGAAACAACTGACAATGAATGAATCTCCAAAATGTAAAAGAAGCTCATGCAGCTCAATATCAAAAAAAATGATCAACCCAATAAAAAGTGAGCAAGTGATCTAAACAGACATTTCTCCAAAGATATACAGATGGCTAATAAACACATGAAAAGATGTTTAGTATCACAGATTATTAGAAAAATGCAAATCAAAACCACAATGAGGTATCATCTCACACAGGTCAGAATGGCCATCATCAAAATGTCTACAAACAATAAATGCTGGAGAGGGTGGGGAGAAAAGGGAACATTATTCCACGGTTGGTGGGAATGCAAACTGGTATTGCTACTATGGAGAAGAGGGTAAAGATTCCTTAAAAAACTGGGAATGGAACTGCCATACGACCCACTGCAGGGCATACACCCCAAGGAAACCAGATTTGAAAGAGACATATGTACCCCAATGTTTACTGCAGCACTATTTACAATAGTTAGGACATTGAAGCACCCTAGATGTCTATGAGCAGATGAATGGATAAGGAAGTGGTGGTAAATATACACAATGGAATATTACCCTGCTATTGAAAAGGAACACACCTGAATCAGTTCTAATGAGATGGATGAACCTGGAGCCTGTTATAAAGACAGAAGTAAGTCAGAAAGAGAAAGACAAATACTTATATTAATGCATCTATATGCAATTTAGAAAGGCGGTAGCAACGATTCTACAGGCAGGGTAGCAAAGAAGACAGAGACGTATACCACAGACTTTTCAACTCAGTGGGGGAAGGGCAGGGTGGGATGATTTGAGTGAATAGCATTGAAACATACACATTACCATATGTAAAATAGATGACCAGAACAAGTTCAATGCATGAAGCAGGGTATGGGGAGGGAGGTGGGACCCCCAGTTCTGGAATGAGGGGACATATAAATAACTGTGGCTGATTCATGTTGATATATGGCAAAACCCATCAGAATTTTGTAAAGAATTATTCTCCAATTAAAATAAATTAATGATTAAAAAAAAAGGAATCCACCTGCCAATGAAACAGGCAGGCGTTCAGTCCCTGGTCCAGGCAGTTTCCACGTGCCACAGAGCAGCTAAGACTGTGTGTCACAACTCCTGAACCTGCCTTCTCCAACTACTGGAGCCACGAGCCTAGAGCTCATGCTCCGCAACAAGAGCAGTCTCTGCAATGAGAAGCCTGTGCACCACCCCTGGAGAGTAGTGCTCCTTCTCCACAGCTAGAGAAAGCCCTCATAGAGCAACAAAGACTCAGTGCAGCCACAATAAAGAAAGAAATAAGAAAGAAAACCAGGCCGATCTTACTGTATGTTCATTTGAAAAATCCGGTGGTAGATACTGAAGTAGGTGCATCTCTATATTCTTTGAATAATCATATCTTGGGTGAAGCTAACAAAACTTACATCACAGGCTATATTAAAACTTTAGAGCAGCTTCCCAGGCACTTCTTGTTTCTAGAAATTACTTTCCTCAGAGAACTTACTTTGGAACTTTAGTAATGGGAACTGCAGCCTCCAGCACATTCAAGGGCAGGGAACAAAACTCATTAGGAAGACATGGTTCAAATCCTGTGAGTTGCCTGTGACCACAGGCTAGGATGAACACACATACCAGAAAGAGTCTCTTCACATTTCAGGAACTCATCCTGTATTTCAACCACTTAGTTCAGTTCTTCAGGACCACTGCTCTCCCCTTAAACAAACACTTGGTGTGAAACATTTGGAAAATGACCTCAACCCAATTCACTCCCAACCACTTTTCACATGTCACAAGGAGTCTCTCACAATGATATTTCTTCACCTAGAAAGCCAATTCTCAGATAAAGAAAAGAATTCACACACACCTTGTGAAGAAATAGTGAGATTTTAGAAACTGACTCACAAGTAACCGATGGATCAACATTCTTTTCTCTCTTCTCCCTCCATCCACTCTGAGAAGTGAATATTTGGCCATGCTATCTCCTTTGCCCACCAAATTTCTCATACCACACACGTGGTGTTAATAGTGAGTCTTCACACAAAGCATTAATACCAGTTAGACCTATTGAAGTCAGCTACCTGGGGGCAGGGAGGTGGCTGGGGCAATAAATTCATCGTCTCATTTCCTTCACCACCCCACCCCATTTCATTCCCTGCTGTCACTGGGCCCAAATGAAAAAAGATATCATACCAAATCTCTCCTTAAATCACCACTGCCTCAACATTCCTTCGTTATCTTACATGGCTTCTGAGGCCAGGGAACAGATTTTACCTGAGATGAGTAAAGCTAGAGAGACAGCCCATTGGCCAGAGATTCTGTTTGGGACGTGATGTCTCAGTGTACTGCTTCCCCACTGTGATGAAGAAAGTAAAAGTCATCTTGGCTTGGCTCTGGTGCCCCATTTTTCAGATGATAGCCACTAGATGGCGGGCGAGTAAGGTACTTGGATACTTGATCCGTAGACTTTCAGCTCAGTTCAGTTCAGTTGCTCAGTCATGTCCAACTCTTTGTGACCCCATGGACTGTAGCATGCCAGGCCTCCCTGTGCATCACCACCTCCTGGAGCTTACTCAAACTCATGTCTATTGAGTTGGTGATACCATCCAACCATCTCATCCTCTGTTGTCCCCTTCTCCTCCCACCTTGAATCTTTCCCAGCATCAGGGTCTTTTCCAATGAGTCAGTTCTTCACATCAGGTGTTCAAAATATTGGAGTTTCAGCTTCAGTATCAGTCAATCTAATGAATATTCAGGACTGATTTCCTTTAGGATGGACTGGTTGGAGCTCATTGCTGTCCAAGGGACTCTCAAGAGTCTTCTCCAACACCACAATTCAAAAGCATCAATTCTTTGGCACTAAGCTTTTTTTTATAGTGCAACTCTCACATCCATACATGACTACTGGAAAAACCATAGCTTTGATTTGACAGGCCTTTGTTGGCAACGTAATGTCTCTGCTTTTTAATATGCGGTCTACGTTGGTCATAACTTTTCTCCAAGTAGACTTTAAGGGAATTATATTACCTGGCATAATGGGGAAGCGGGGGAGGGGGGGGGGAGTGCAGTTTCTTCATCCAATCAGTTGAAAAAGCTTAAGAGCAGGGACTGAGGCTTCCTGAGGATGAAACAATTTAGCCTCAAGACTACAGCCTGAGAAACCCTGCATGAGACTCGACATTGCTGGCCTGCTCTGCAGATTTGGGTCTCTAGAGTGCAACCTGGATTTCCAGCCAGCCGACCTGCCCAAAGGACATCAGAACTGTCAGCACCCACAAGCCCATGATCCAATTCCCTAAAATAAGTCTCTCTCTATTGGCTGTGTTACTCTGGAGAAGCCTAATATACCCCCAGTATGTCACATCTTTCTCTGTCCAATCCAAAAACATTGGCTGAGACACAGTATTATTCCACACCAGATGCTGTGCATTAAAGAAGCTGACAGATAGAGGACACGGCCATTTATTTAGTGCCTTCCACCTGCCAGGTCATGGGTGCTAGGTGTTTTACATCTGTGATCCCCAGCAGTTCTCCCAAGAAACCGCACCAACAAGTGGACCTATATCCATTTTAAAGATAAGGAATTTGAGGCTGAAGGAGACTGCCTGGGCTGGTAGGGCCTGCACTGGAACCCAGCTTGAGTGTAAACTGTGAACATTGGTATGGAGGGAGACGACATGGGGAAAGAGAGGAGTTTGGGCACAGGTCCCAGAGAGTTTCCATGCCATGGGGGAGCATGGAAACGTCACACCCTTATTTTCAGTCCTGGGCTAGTAGGAGCCTCAATCCATCTGAGGACAACATTACCAGGAACAGAATGATGAACGCAACAGAAAATGAAGTCTGTGAGTGGTTTCCAGGTGGGAGATGTGTAACAGAAAAGCCAGCCTCCTTGTGAGGGTTCGTCTAGCTGTGAGGGAAAAGCTCAAGGACTGTGGCTGAGAAGGAAGGAGCCTCTAGGGCTGGACACAGATGTTTAACGTGACCTTGAAGCTCAGTAGTAATTACACCAGGGAATATGCCAGCACATCTCTACTAACCTCATTCCATACTCACAAATGCAACCTGCTCAGTTCATGTCATTATTCAGAATAATTCCCCAATTTTCAGGTGAGGCTGCAATGGCACAGTGAGCCAATTTAATTTCTCAAGATGTGATGATAACAAGTGGGAGAACTGGGTGCAAGGAAGTTGTCTAGAATCAGAGCTAGTGTCCGTACCCACACACTGTATTGTTTCCTCATAAAAGGGAAAAAAGGAAGAAAAAAAGGAGAAAATGAAAGAAAAAGAATAAAAGGAGACCCATGATGCTTACTGTATTGCAGCATCCACCTTGGACTGTGAGTAAAGAGAAAACTGCTCAAAGAACCTAATCAGAAAGGTAACTGACAACACACAACATGAAATCAGGGGAATGGATGGGCTCAAGCACAGTGTCCATGTACAAGGAGAGCAGTGGGCGCACAGAGGAGGGCACAGCAAAGGTACGGAGTAGAAGAAGCTATGGAAGCAAGAGGAAGAGAGGAGAGCAGGGTGACAGGGCTCCTGTGGCCTTGCCCAGGACACTGATCAGCAGGTTCAAAGCGTCCATCCTGCTAATGGCAGAATGAGTGGAAGTTACACCTCTCACCGGTGAAATAAAGTAGCCTGGCTGTCCGAGCTGTATTCATCCAACAAGTATCCCCCCAGCACCCACCTGGTCATCAATGCCCTCAGAACAGTGCCGAAAGCAGCCATAGCCTAGGACAGAACTCAGTCTCAGGAGGTAATGGATTGTCCAAGATATAGAATAAATCAGAAGCCAAGTGGGAAGGGACGGACACTAGACACTCCTGTACGAGTGGGGATAGAAGACAGGATGCCCGTGACCCGCTCAAAGGAACAGAAATGTGAGCCTAGAATTTTCAGGGTTCACTCACTGGCAATTCAGTTGAGAAACAGCTGCTTGATGGTGATGCACTAGGAAGGGGAAAGGCGAGTGTTACTCTGATACAATAAGGTTCTGGACAAGGTGGGAATAAAAGACAGACACAGCCCTGGGCCTATGAAAATTGAGTCAAGAGGTTTGCTCTAGCCACTTTTTTCGTGTATTGTGTTTGCAGCAAACAAATTGACAACGTATCAGCAGCTGCACTGCTCTGTGTACCTCACCTTATCATCACTTATAAGATGGTGAACGTGTTCTGAGCACCTGTGGGGCACCAGACTCCCAGACCGGTGCTTTCCAGACTTTGTGGGCACAAGAACATTTCAGGCAGCGAGAGGGTCTTCAAGGAGCTCACCGTGGGGTGGGCAGGGAGCCAGACTGAAGACAACGGTGACACAAGTGTGATGAGAGTCTTGGCCTCAGGAGCCAGTGGAGGCTGGGATCAGAGGGTCAGGAATGGGCTTCGCCTGGGGGTGGGATAACATAGAATATTATTGTCCCCATTTGCAGACATGGGAACCGAGGATCAGAGAGGGTGAGCATCTTACTGAAGGTCACACTGCTTGGTAGTGGTCCTGACCATTTTTCATCTGTGTGGGTTGAAATGTGAAGGTTTCTGCACTGTTAATAATACCACTCTCTCAATGTTGTCACCTATTTTAGCTCACAATCACCACGTTACACATTCCCTTGGCTCTAGGTCCTCCTTTATTAGATAAATGATCTGCTGAACAAAGTGTAGATTTCCTGTTGGCACATACAGTCTGTCCACTTTATAAACAATATTTCTGTGCAGGGCATGTTGGCTCTACCGAAACTGATCGTTTACACTGAGTTTGTACTGCATCCACATGCAGGGTAAAGAAAATGGATCACTGGGATCTGTAGTTTTACTTACCTATTTCACACAATCTCAAGCATAATTTTAAATGTAGCCAATAATCACTTAAAAAGAGTAGAACCACTTCTTTCCTAAAGTGACCACTCATGAAAGAGTTCATTCAATGTCAGTACATTCTAGGTAGGAGTCTAAACCCCTTCATAGGGAGTTGTGGAAATTCATCTCCTTAAGATATAGAAATACTTTTTTTTTATAAATACATTTTTACGGTTGCTGGTTCCCTGAGAGACTTAAGCAAGCAATGCCACTTCACTTTTCTCTTTCTGACAAAACAAACAAGCAAAGCAACCCTAACACACAGGTGCATAGACGTATGTAATACACCCAATAGAGGTGTGTCAAATATAAGGCAATGGTATTGGAAATACAAGGGCTTCCCTGGTGGCTCAGCGGTAAAGAATCCACCTGCTAATGCAGGAGACTGGGGTTTGATCCCTGGGTCATGAAGATCCCCTGACAAAGCAAATGGAAACCCACTCCAGTATTCTGGCCTGGGGAATCCCATGGACAGAGAAGCCTGGTGGGTACAGTCCGTGGGATCACAAAAGAATGCGACACGACTTAGGGACTAATCAACAACAATCGAAATACAAATGGAAACCCCTAACTAATCATATATCCAAATTTCTGAGCACAGCAGAGGTCTATTGCCCAGGATCAGCTGTAGCCCAGGAAATCAGACAACCAAAGATGCTTTTGTTTTTAAATTACTCTACACTGCTACTGGTCGATTCAGGAGATAAAAGTTTTCAAAAGTATTGCACACCAAGGCAGGACTCAAGGAGCCTATTACAAGTATGTACTTATTCCTATGTCACATCAAGGTCTAACTCACACGCTCTTGAGAAAGAACACCTGTGATGATTTCTATATGGGAAATGCATTTCCCCTGAAAATACTTCATTATTTTGTCTCATTTTGTGACGTGGGACAGGAGGTGTGGAGGAAGCTGTTGCCAAGGGGAGAGCCTACTTCTGAACCTGGTGACACCGATTTGAGCCCAGTTATCCTGGTCAGCGACTGATGTCTATAGGATGTTTCGATATCAGTTTAAAATGGCGATCCACAGGGAGAGAAAGAGAAATAAGTCACATACAGACTGTCCATACTGTTCATGGGGTTCTCAAGTACCTCAAGGCTATATATTGTCACCCTGCTTGTGTAACTTATATGCAGAGTACATCATGGGAAATGCTGGGTCGCATGAACCACAAGCTGGAATCAAGATTGCTGGGAGAAATATCAATAACCTCAGATATGAAGATGACACCACCCTTGTGACAGAAAGCGAAGAAGAACTAAAGAGCCCCTTGATGAACTTGAAAGAGGAGAGTGAAAAATACACCACCCTTATGGCAGAAAGTGAAGAAGAACTAAAGAGCCTCTTGATGAAAGTAAAAGAAGAGAGTGAAAAAGTTGGCTTAAAACTCAACATTCAGAAAACTACGATCATGGCATCCGGTCCCATCACTTCATGGCAAATAGATGGGGAGACAATGGAAACAGTGAGAGACTTTATTTTTTGGACTTGAAAATCACTGCAGATGTTGACTGCAGCCATGAAATTAAAAGACGCTTTCTCCTTGGAAGAAAAGCTATGACTAAATTAGACTGCATATTAAAAAGCAGAGACATTACTTTGTCAACAATGGTCCATCTAGTCAAGGCTATGTTTTTTTCCAGTAGTCATGTATGGATGTGAGAGTTGGACTATAAAGAAAACTGAGTGCCCAAGAATTGATGCTTTTGAGCTGTGGTGTTGGAAAAGACTCTTGAGAGTCCCTTGGACTGCAGGGAGATCCAGCCAGTCCATTCTAGAGCAAATCAGTCCCGAATATTCATTGGAAGGACTGATGCTGAAACTGAAACTGCAATACTTTGGGCCACCTGATGAGAAGAACCAGCTCATTGGAAAAGACCCTGACGCTGGGAAAGATTGAAGGCAGGAGGAGAAGGGGACAACAGAGGATGAGATGGTTGGATGGAGTCACCGACGGGATGGACATGAGTTTGAGTAGGATCCGCGAGTTGATAATGGACAGGGAAGCCTGGGGTGCTGCCGTCCATGGGGTCGCCAAGAGTCGGATACGACTGAGCAACTGAACTCAACTGAAAACTGTCCAACCGCCATCTGCTACTGAAGTGGTGGGGCATCTGGGGAAAATAACTGTTCTGAGAGAACACGGATCCCACTTGGCTAAAGAGGATTCTGGTCCTGTGACACTAAGGCACACCTGGTTGGTCCTAGAGAGATAGATGTCTTCCTCTGCGTGTCTGTCCCTCTCTCTACCCCTCGCTGTCACACATTCCTCGTCAGGATCAGGTTCTCAACAGCAGGACGCCAATGCAGTGCCTCCCATCCTCCGCCCGTGCAAGAAGCCGGGAGTGGGCGGCGGTCGGCCTCCCATCCTTAGTGTGTGTGGAATAGAAGGGTAAAGACCACCGAGAAGGAAATGGCACCCCACTCCAGTCCTCTTGCCTGGAAAATCCCATGGATGGAGGAGCCTGGTGGGCTGCAGTCCATGGGGTCGCGAACAGTCCGGCACGACTGAGCGAATTCACTTTCACTTTTCACTTTCCTGGATTGGAGAAGGAAATGGCAACCCACTCCAGTGTTCTTGCCTGGAGAATCCTGGGGATGGGAGAGCCTGGTGGGCTGCCGTTTATGGGGTCACACAGAGTCAGACACGACTGAAGCGACTTAGCAGCAGCAGCAGACCACCGAGAGGAGTCCTCCAGCGTCCTACAGAGCCTACCCGCCCTTCAGGGGTGAGGAGTTGGCGGGCCTGGTTTTGACGTCACAAAGATGGGACATTTACTCCTCCCTTCCTTATAGAAGGACCTTCCTGCGTATTCCCTGGGTTGTAGTGGATTGAGAGGGAGCCTGGAATGGCCTGAAGACAAGTAGGTTCCTCCACGGGGACAATGGCAGTAGGGCGGGGGGGATTCGGAGAAGAGGAGTTAGTGCCGGGTCCTCTCGACCGCGTGCCCGGAGGTCCTCTCCCAGCAGCTTGGAGGCTAGGAGGGACCATCCTTGCCAGAGTCGCAGGAAGTTTCCTTCCACACAGATGACAGCTGGTGATGGTCGGCTCTTGGGATCAGAAGGCGGGGGCTTCTCCCTGATGCCTGGTAATTTGTGTTGTCGCCTGTCCACGTGAGGAGCAGCTCCTGTTACTTGCATGTTTTTCTACCAATTGTTACTAGTAACACACTAGGAAAGAGTAAAAGCAAACTATTAGAGACACTGGCTGTATTTCTACCGATTGCAATTGGGAGAGCACCACAGCCCTGAAGATCAGACTGCCAGCAAGGTGGTTTTGCATTGTACTTCATTCCACAGAGAGTAGTAGAGAAGTGACAGTGGGGACCTTTGCATGGGGGAAAACATTTAGGGGGAAATCCCGTCGACAGAAGAGGAAATGATTATCTTTGTGACTAGCTAGTTTCAGGAGAACTGACTTTTAATCACAGTTCCTAGTTATGAGACAGAAAACAAGGAGTTGGATGGTCTGTGTCTGCCCTTTAATGACAAGGAGGAAGGTCTGTACTTGACCTTGTGGTAGGTACACCCAGGAGTCACTGGGTACTTTGGATGAGTCTTACCGAAGTCCGACGGGGAAGGGTGGTGTTTGCATTAAGTCATTTTGGGGACATGAAAGTCTGCAGAGATTTCTTTACTGTGGCTTTTCTTAACAGCTCAGGTGAAGTTGAACTTTGTCAGCATGGTAAATATGAGCATCTTTCATGCCGGTCCCAGTAGATAAGTATAAAGGCAGAGAGGTTTGAACACCCCTCACCTTTGAAAATTGGATTATGATTGCTTTAAATGTTGTGCTAATTTTTGCTGTAGGACAAGGGTGAATCAGCTATAAGTGTATACATATATCCCCTCCCTCTTGAACTTCTCTTCCACCCCCGAACCCCACCCCTCTAGGTCATTACAGAGCACCAAACTAAGCTTCCTGTGCTATACAGAAGCTTGCCACTAGCTATCTATTTTACACATGGTAATCTGTATATTTCAGTGCTATACTCTCAATTCAATCCATCCTCTCCTTGCCTGCTGTGTCCATAATTCTCTTGTCCATGACTGAGACTCTAATCTTGCCCTGCAAATAGGTTCATCGGTGCCGTTTTTCTAAATTTCACATATGTGTATTGATGTAGGATATTTGTTTTTCTCTTTCTGATTTATTTCACGCTGTATAACAGGCTCTAGCTTCATCCAATTCACTAGAAATGACTCAAATTCGTTCCCTTTTATAACTGATGAACATTCCATTGTATACATACATGTACCACAACATCTTTATCCATTCATTGACAGACATCTATGTTTCTTCCATGTCATGGATATTGTAGATACTGGTTCAAGGAACTTTTGGGTACATGTGTCTTTCTGAATTATAGTTTTCTCAGGGCGTATGTCCAAGAGTGTGATTTCTGGGTCATATGGTAGTTTTATGGGCTTCCGTGGTAGCTCTGCTGGTAGAGAATCCATGTGCAATGTGGGAGAACCCAGTTCAAATCCTGGGTCGGGAAGACCCCCTGGAGAAGGGATAGGCTAGCCACTCCAGTATTTATGGGCTTCCCTGGTGGCTCAGACAATAATGGATCCGCCTGCACTGCGGGAGACTGGCTTCGGTCCCTGGGTTGGGAAGATCCCCTGGAGGAGGGCATGACAACCCACCTCGGTATTCTTGCCTGGGGAATCCCCATGGGCAGAGTAGCCTGGTGGGCTACAGTCCATGGGGTTGCAAAGAGACGGACACAGCTGAGCAACTAAGCACAGCACTGCACGTGGTAGTTTTATTCCCAGTTTTAAAGGAAATCTCCATACTGTTCTCCATAGTGGCTGTATCAGCTTTCATTCTCACAAACAGTATAGGAGGATTCCCTTTTCTCCACATCCACTCCAACATTTATTGTGCGTAGCTTTCCAATGATGACCATTCTGACCGCTGTGACTAGATACCTAATTGTGGCTCTGATTTGCATTTTTCTGACGATGACTGAGGTTGAGCATCTTTTCATATCTTTATTGATAGGTTCCATTTTTACTCTGGAAATAATCGACACTTGAACATCACTGTATAGTTCTCAAAAGGTTTTTTTTTTTCTTTTTTTGGTAATCTAAATGAAGGCAGCAAAAAGGAGTCATTATCGCAGAATAGGATCATCATCCTCTTCAATTCAGGAAACTAAGTCACGCAGACTGTAAGTAACTTGCCCACGGTCACAGAAGGAATAAGTCATGGGACCTTGATTTAAATCTAGGTATCTGTGGCTTCATCACCTCCCAGCTCGGCACCACAGGGTGATCGTTTCTGGATCCACACTTCAGGCTCAGCACTCTCTTCCTGACTACAGACTCCCCTAGTCAACTGACAGGGCTGCAGGGAGACTGCACTCAACAAGTGCTGGGCAACTTCTGGGACACCAGAGATGCCTTCACAGGGAAGAGAAGTGAAAGACACACTGGGTCTCACAGGCCTCTACCCACCCCCTGGAGGGAGTGAGGAGCTACAGGAGGTTCTAAAGGGGGCTGTTTCTCTGAGAGACAGGCTGATGGACTGCCGTTCTGCATGCATGTGACAAGAAACACTTGTTCCTTTGAGTTTATTTCTCTTTACGGTTGACAATACATACCACATGGTGAAAATACACAAAGCAGATATGTAAAACCAAGCGGATATATGGATAAGCAGATACATTCCCATTATACCGACGGAATACCTGACAGTAAGACAGCACTTCTTTGTAAAAGGAGAACATTCTCCTAGACTAAAGCAATGAAACAGGAAATTAGTCTTTTTCTTAATTCTTAGCTTCATTCCCCCATCACAGATGAGGCATCATGGGCACAGAGAAGTTAGGTCAGCTCCCCCAAGTCATTGTGATAGTACGTGTTTGATTCCCCCAGGCAAGGAATATTCAACATGTCCAAACTGCACCCATCCCCCCCAACCCCCGCTCCCCACACAGCTGCACCTCCTTTACTGTCCCCTGACTCAGTGCAAGGCAGCCTTGTCCCCAGCTGCTTAGGCCAGAGATGCTTAAAGCCATCCTTGCCTGCTATGACTCTCTCACCACACTCTCAATCATCAACCCTCACCTCTCGGCCTCCTAAGTCTAAGTAAGTTCCTGTTCCTTCTCTCCATCAACACAGTGAGTTCCTTAGGCCAGGTCACC
The DNA here is from genome assembly GCF_029378745.1 of Bos indicus. NCBI lineage: Eukaryota > Metazoa > Chordata > Mammalia > Artiodactyla > Bovidae > Bos > Bos indicus. The sequence continues at coordinate 97,086,265 of NC_091789.1, forward strand.
CTCGTCTCTCTCCTTGACAAGCACCAGCAATCCTGATGCTTTCCAACACATGGTCTGTCCTGCTGCCTGAGGAAGGGAAGCTTTCTTCAGTGCAATCTGGACATGACACCCCTGCTCAAAACTCTGCACAGGCTGCCTGCTGCTCTTAGGATACTGTCCAGCCTCCTGGACTAGGCACAGCAGGTCTTGTCTTCCCCCAAATGCCCGATCTTCACCAGATACCCTCCTTCTGCTCCATGCCCCACTTGATATTCCAACCACCCAGACCTCTTTCTGTTCATCAGATGGCCGGTGTGCTCACACTCCTACTCCCTAGCCACCCGCTCCGCCCCCTCTCTCCCCCTCCCCACCCACCGATTTCACAATCTCACTCCTGCCTTTGCTTCCATCTTACATGCCCTTTCTCCCTCCTCATCTGCCTGATTCCTTCTTAGGTTCAGCTGCCAGGCTGTGTAGATCAGTTTCCGTTTTTCCTGGGGAGTACCTGGGAGAAAAGTCACAGTTAACAGTTTTGATATTTTTACCAAATGGAAGGTGGTGGAGATTTCACTATGAATCCCCACTGCACGATGAGCTGATGAGAAACGCAATCTGATGGCAGAGTTTGTCTGCGAAAGGCTTCCTTGCTAAGAATAGGATACAGACAGAAAAGCTCTCTTCTTGCTGTATATGGGCCCGTTGTTGTCTTTGAATATGGCCTTTTGAATTTGGTCACAGTATTGGAAGCATAAAGGGATCCAGGGTGACCACCTATTTCACAGTGAGGAGGGATAAGCCGAAGCATGGGAATTTCAAAATGTCACTTTACGGTGTCTGTGACCCAGTACATGGAACAGGACTTCAGCTGCCCTACCCATGCACTGTATGTTGATGAGATTTTCACTATTATTCACTCTATTGTTTTGAGTTCCTGTTAGGACAAGATGAAGTATATTGACACGTCCTCCCTATGCAGGGGTTTGATTTACTAATCCCTGTGGTCATCAGGGAGGCAAGGATGAGCTGCCAGCTCAGTATGGGGACCCTCCTAGGGAATGTCACAGCACCTTCTTGCAAATCCTCAGGTGTCTCCACCAGGTGCCATCAACCCATGGAAGAAACTGCCAGTTCCTGTGATGGCCAGTGGAGGGAGCGACCCCACTGCTGCTTCTACTTGCTACAGATTCAACTGTGATGACTGACTTCCTTCACTACAACTCCTCTGAGCAGAACACACCTAAATATGAAATGAAGTATGTGCCTGTGGTATGTAAAGCCAATTAAATGGTTGGACATGGCACCAGTTCCACCACCCCACCCCAGCCAGAGGATGGAGTAGACTCTCAGGGGCTCTGGCTAGCCTCCCTCCCCACTGCTGTGTCCATAACGGGGAGGGGCGGGCAGTGTAAATGACTCACCTTGAGCCTGCTTATGGAGCTTGTGGGAGCCAGGTATGTGTGGTTTTATTCCCCTCAGACCCAGAGGGGTATGGATGAACCCTAGCCTTCTCACAGACAAGTAAGCAAGCTGAAAGAGCTTAGGTGGCTGATGCAGTAAAAGCTGGATCTGGGAGTCATGCCCTAGTTTCTCTTGAGTGCAAAGCCACTCTTCTCTGCAGTCACAACAAAACACATGGCTTGTGTTTCAGTTACTGAGATGCAGATGTTGTTCCATGAGAGGAGAGCCATCAGTGTCCCAATCTCCTGTCCGCTTGTGAAACGCAGGTACCCATAGGGCAAAGCCACCCTGAAAGGTTCTAAGCCCCTTTGTGTGTGTGCCTTAGGAGGAGCTGCCTTGCAGCCAAGAAACTGGAGTCCACTGGTAGGAAAGGGTTGCTCCAGAGGCAACACCAAGCAGGACTTTAACTTCCCTGGCGGGGAGGCACTCTGCCATATCAGAGAGGCTTTGCAACCAGCCCCCACCCCAGTTATGTCTCCACCAGTCTCACTCTATTTATCAGGTATAAGGAATCGGGAGGCACGCCAAAGTACAGGAAGGGTTTTTAGTGGCTGCAAGACAGCGCTGGAGATGACCCAGCTGCCATGGTGCTCTGGAGACAACTGGGAATGAAAGTCTGGCTGGCTCCACCTGTGTCCAGGTCTGTGCTCTTCTGCTCATGTGTGTGTAAACTGTGGAAGGTCAAAGTGCCACCTCAAGAAATCTCCCCATCCCCCCGGGAATGTGTCCTAACTAGGGACCCACACCACATTCCACCCCTGGACATATGGCAGGGGTCAGATGCTCTCTTCTGTGTTCCCAGAGTTCTATAACTTAAATCCTGCCATCGCTTTTCTCACACAGCACGTGGCAGTCATCTGCTTGCAGGGGACAGTTCCGATCATCCCTAACCAATCCAGCCACAGTTGGAGGAGACATAGCATCTGGTCCCTGCTTAGAACTATTTCCTCAATGAATGAAGGACCGGGACTCAAGGTAAATTCTCAGTCAATAAAGCGTGTCGAGTCCAGGGGAGGCCGTCAGCCTCACTCGGAGCTGCCCCTCGTGCATCCTCCTCACTCCTTGCTTGCCCCACCTCAGCTGTCTCTGCTCTTTCCCCCTGCCCTGCCTCTGCCTCCCTCACAGGCCTGGCACAGGCATGTCCATCAGCACCTATGACCCCTGCTTGTCCCTGTTGGTTCGTCAACAGAGCAGACGCTTACCCAGTGCTGCGGTATCTAGTCCCCGCTTTCTGTTCAACTCTCACTCCCTGCTCCCGGCTGCCCTGGCCACCTGGCAGTGTCTGCCCCCTGCATTTATCCCCACTGTTCCCTCTTCTGCCATATCCTGACCCCAGATGTCTGCTGTGCTGACTCCTTTCCCCCTTCACGTCTTTGTTAAAATATGAGCTCCTTAATGAAGCCCGCACTGGTTGCTCTGTTCAACACTGTGACTTGCAGCTTTCCCCCTTGCTGCCCACAGTACCAGTCCCTTACAGGACTTACATGTATCTGATCACAGCACCACCGTCTTCTAACACACTGTAGAATGTCCTGGATTGTTTTGAGTTAGGGTGCCTCCTACCCCTACCCCTTCCCCTTTGGGGAGAGTAAGTCCAGCACAGGGATTTCTGTGGGCTGGCCACTTGTATCCACCACAGAGAGCCAGAAAAAGCCTCGATGAATATGTGCTGCCAGAAGCAATGTGCCTGCCTCCCTGCTACCCCTGTGAGACCCCTGGGGGTCCTGTTCTTCTCGTCCTTGGGGCAGGACCTCCCTCCACGCAGGGAGAGGGCCTCAAGTTGCAGCTGCCTCAGTTTCAGCCACACCTCCAGCCCAGCAGCTCCGTGACCTGGGACTCAGGACTCACCTGGCTTCACTTCAAAGTGTAAAAAGGAATGTAGGTATTTTCAATGTTTAGACTTTACTTTGGGCCTCAAGTTTTTTGGCACCCACATTGAGTACGAATTGTTGTGGCTTCTGAAACACAAGTTCACAATTTTTGATGAATTTGGTTGTGCCAATGGAAACAACATGAAACATACTGGAGTGTGAAGTCAAGTGGGCCTTAGGAAACATTACTGTGAACAAAGCTGGTGGAGTTGACGGAATCCTGGCTATTTCAAATGCTAAAAGATGACACTGTTAAAGTGCTGCACTCAATATGCCAGCAAATTTGCTAAACTCCGCAGTGGCCACAGGACTGGAAAGGTCAGTTTTCATTCCAATCCCAAAGAAAGGCAATGCTAAAGAATGCTCAAACTACCACACAATTGCACTCATTTCACGCGCTAGTAAAGTAATGCTCAAAATTCTCCAAGCCAGGTTTGAGCAATACATGAACTGCGAACTTCCAGATGTACAAGCTGGTTTTAGAAAAGGCAGAGAAAGCAGAGATCAAATTGCCAACATCCACTGCATCATTGAAAAAGCAAGAGAGTTCCAGACAAACATCTGTTTCTGCTTTATTGACTATGCCAAAGCCTTTGACTGTGTGGATCACAATAAACTGTAGAAAATTCTGAAAGAGATGGGAATACCAGACCACCTGACCTGCCTCTTGAGAAACGTGCATGCAGGTCAGGAAGCAATGGTTAGAACTGAACATGGAACAACAGACTGGTTCCAAATAGGAAAAGGAGTACATCAAGGCTGTATATTGTCACCCTGCTTATTTAACTTATATGCAGAGTACATCATGAGGAACAATGGGCTGGAGGAAGCACAAGCTGGAATCAAGATTGCCAGGAGAAATATCAATAACCTCAGATATGCAGATGACACCACCCTTATTGCAGAAGGTGAAGAAGAACTAAAGAGCCTCTTGATGAAAGTGAAAGAGGAGAGTGAAAATTTTGGCTCAAAGCTCAACATTCAGAAAACTAAGATGATGGCATCTGGTCCCATCATCTCATGGGAAATAGATGGGGAATCAGGGGAAACAGTGACAGACTTTATTTTTTTGGGCTCCAAAATCACTGCAGATGGTGACTGCAACCATGAAAGTAAAAGATGCTTACTCTTTGGAAGGAAAGTTTTGACCAAACTAGACAGCATCTTAAAAAGCAGAGACATTACTTTGTCAACAACGGTCCATCTAGTCAAGGCTATGGTTTTTCCAGTGGTCATGTATGGATATGAGAGTTGGACTATAAAGAAAGCTGAGTGCCAAAGAATTGGTGCATTTGAGCTGTGGTGTTGAAGAAGACTCTTGAGAGTCCCTTGGACTGCAAGGAGATCCAACCAGTCCATCCTAAAGGAAATCATTCCTGGGTGTTCATTGGAAGGACTGATGTTGAAGCTGAAACTCCAACATTGTGGCTACCTGATGTGAAGAGCCGACTCATTGGAAAAGACCCTGCTGCTGGGGAAGATTGAGGGCAGGAGGAAAAGGGACCAACAGAGGATGAGATGGTTGGATGGCATCCTTGCCTCAATGGACATGGGTTTGAGCAAACTCTGGGATATAGTGAAGGACAGGAAAGCCTGGCATGCTGCAGTCCACAAGGTTTTAAAGAGTCAGACACGACTGAGCCACTGAACAACAATGTGAAATGTTTCAATCCCTGATAGCTCAGCTGTGAAAGAATCCTCGTGCAATGCAGGACACCCTGGTCTGAGTCCTGGGTTGGGAAGATCCGCTGGAGAGGGGATGGGCTACTCACTCCAGTATTCTTGGGCTTCCCTTATGGCTCACCTGGTAAAGAATCTGCCTGCAATGCAGGAGACCTGGGTCCAATCCTTCTGTTGGGAAGATTACCCTGGAGAAGGGAAAGGTTATGGAAGGGAAAGGAAGGGACCTCACACTATGGGTCACAAAACCCAAATATCGATGATACACTCGAACAGATATGGACCAAAGAAATAGCAGCTGGCAGACCTCACTGCACTGGACACCCAACACCAAACAATCCACCAAACTGAAACTCTAGAGACTCAATAAATGAGGCAAGACACATGAAATCAGCTGAGATGAAATTCGAATACAGGCCGACATGTATTTTAGCAACTTCATAAGCTGCCACGGAGAAATCCAACTGCACAGAGCACTGGTATGGTGAACGCATACAGCTCTTCCATGCAGCCACCACAAAGAAACCTCAGACCTTGGTACCCTGCATCCTACAAACCCCAAAGTTCAGAGCCTAAGGGATAGTAACCCCTCAAGGGTTCAGCACCCTCAATCCCTGGTTCACAGACTTATCTCCAGGTCAGAGATGGCACACTCAGGGTGCAGAGCCAGCTATGGGTCAGAGACCTCCCATGCTTTGACAAATACACTTTGTGATGTCACAACCAAGGGTATGGACACCTAGGGTATTCACGTCCCCTGAAATCCCTACGTGGATCAATCCTAGTTGTGGACTTGAAGCTCTTCTAAGGAACTGGACACAAGGTGTCCAGCCTCCTGCCAAGACCTCCCACCCTACAAATGGTACCCAGATGCCAGTAAAGGCACTTTCACTCCCCTGCCCCACTGAGGCCAGTGTGAACTGGTGAAACACCTTTGCAGGGGTCTGTGGCAGCACCCATCAGAATTTACATCCCGTGCTGCCCTCACCCTCAGCAGCATTTGCCTTCATGAAAGAGGGACAAGTGTCAGTCCTATTCTGTGATGCCTCCTTGGCGTTTAGAACAGCGTCAGGCACATGCGCATAGTAGGTTCTCCACAGATGTGTGTTTAGCCAAGGAAGTCTTTGATCCAGCGGTCTCCCTGCTATGAATGTGACTTAAGGAAATATTCCCACATGCTCAGAGATGTGTGTACAATGACAGCAAATTTCTAGGGGAAACTCTAGTGCCCATTGATGCTCAGCGACAATTTACTTAAATTTTCATTAATTTCATTCAACTGGTTTTGTCATTTTCAGTGTACAAATCTTACATCTCCTTGGTTAAACTAATTCCTAAGTTCTTTTTATATTGTAACTGGAATTTTCTTACTTATTAGAAGTATTCACCACTAGTATGGAAATACAGTTGAGTTTTATATACTGAAGCTGGTGATGATTTCACGGGTGCGTACACAGCTTTTTACATGTCACACATACCACAATAAAGTGGTTTAAGAAAATAAAAATGAAAGCAAAGTAATGGTATGCCCAAATTAAAAAAAAAATTCAAGGAATGTGTTGGTAGAACCGGCTTACAAGAAAAACTAAAGGAAGTTCGTCATGCTACAATAAGTGAATTCAGAGGTTAATCTGAATCCATGTGAAAAAGCAAAGAGCACAGGTAAAGGTAATTATATGAAGAAAAATTCTTTATGGACACATATTTCCCTCCTTTCTTCCTGTATTTAAAAAGCAACTGTCTAAAACAATATCACATAATTTATTGTTGTGAAAGCAGTAGTTGCTCAGTCATGTCTGACTCTTGGCAACCCCGTGACTGTAGCCTGCCAGGCTCCTCTGTCCATGGGATTCTCCAGGCAAGACTACCAGAGTGGTTAGCCATTCCCTTCTCCAGGGGATCTTCCTGACCAAGGGATTGAACCTGGGTATCCTATATTGCAGGCAGATTCTTTACTGTCTGTGCCACCAGAGAAGCCCAACTATTGTTGGGCCAAGAACATATGGCATGTAATATATTTGCAGTAGCAGCACAAAGGAGGTGGTTTGGAGCAAAGTTGTATTAGGTAAGGAAACAAATTTGGATGGTGTGAAATCCATACAAACATATGCAAAGTATCAGAAATCATGACTAAGAGGGTGAATATAACAGAAGTTATAGATACCTGATATCCTGCCATATATCAGCTTTTCATCACATAATGTATATATAATGTAATAATAATAAGAATGTATTAATGGGGTTACCCTTTATAGATTTATTATATATGTGACAATATGAGGAAAAGAGGGAAACCTGAATAGAGCGATATAGGAGTAATGTTTCTGTATCTCATTAGCATTTGTGTAAATTTCAAGCTGATTGTGATAAAGTAAGATGTTTATGGTGGCATACAGCTAAGGCAACAACTTAAAAGTAGTGGAAAATCAGTAAAGGGTTTAAAATGCTACATTAGAAAATATCCATTGGATGGAAAAGAAAGCAGTAAAATGAGAACCATAGAACAAAATGACATGAGACAGAAATATACATTGGCAGATGTAAGTCTGTATCAACATTAAATGTAAATAGATAAAACAATCCAACCAAAAGGCAGACATTAAGAGAACAGTTAAAAAAAATCCATGTGTATGTGGTCTACAGAGGACACAGTTTAGATTCTAAGATACACAAATTACCATGTATGTGTGTGTGTGTTCAGTCGCTCAGTCGTGTTTAACTCTCTGGGGCCCCATGGACTGTAAACTGCCAGGAACCCTCTTCATGGAATTTTCTAGGCAAGAATACTGGAGCGGGTTGCTATTTCCTTCTCCAGGGGATCTTCCAGAGCAAGAGATTGAACCTGAGTCTCCTGCATTGGCAGATGTGTTCTTTACCACTAGCGCCACCTGGGAAGCCTTATATGACCCAGCAATTCTACTCCTAGCCAGTTATCCCAAGAGAAATGAAAACATGCTCAGACAGTGGGCTGCACTCAAATATTCCACACGTGTATTCCTAATAGCTAAACGTAGAAACAACCCAGTTATTCAACAACTGGTATACAGATGAAAGAAAAACAAAAGAGTATACGTGTACAAAGGAATATGACACAATAATAAAAAAATAAAAGTAACTACTAATGCATGTAAGACCAAGGATGTGTCTCATCTCTGCAAATGAGAGAAACCAGACACAGAAGGCTACATATTGTATGATTTCATGTAAATGGATTTCTGGAAACAGCACAACTGTTGGCACAGAAATGTATCTGTGGTTTCCAGGGTAGAGGAGTGGAGGGAGTCGGACGGCAAATACCCCAAGGGAGCATTTTTGAACATTGAGACGTTTTCTACGTTTTGATTGTGGTAACATTTACACCACGGTATACATTTGTCAAACATCTACAAATGGTAATACGTTTAAGTGTTGGCTTTTATTGTATATAAATTATACCACAATACTTTTTTTAAAGGAAAAGGAAATTTTAAGTATTTAAATACTGGATATTGTATCCATATAGACCATGAGCTCAAAAACATAACAATCTAATGTGGAATTCTTCCCAGACCTGGCCAACTTCCAGAATTCACCATGACAGTTTTGTACTTTATGACAGGAAACTTGGTCTTAACCATGTTTACGATTCCCTCTCCCTCACCTCAAGTCCAAATTCTTGCTGAGTTCTGTCCATTTCACTTCGTAAACGTCTAATGCATCTACTTTCTCTAAAACATCTACTTCTGTGTCATTGACTACGCTAAGACCTCTGACTGAGTGGAACACAACAAATAGAGAAAATTCTTAAACAGAGGGCAGTGCCAGACTACTCGACCTGTCTCCTCAGAAACCTGTATGGGGGCCAAGAAGCACCCGTTAGAACCAGAGTTGGAACAAATGACTGCTTCATAATTGGGGAAGGAGAACAGGAAGGCCGTGTATTGTCATGCTGCTTATTTAACTTATACGCAGAGTACATCATGGAAAACGCTGGACTAGATGACTCAAAAGCTGAATGAAGATTGCTGGGAGAAATCTCGACAAGCTCAGATACACAGATGACACCACTCTAATGGCAGAAAGTGAAGAGCGACTAAAGAACCTTTGGATACGGGTGAAAGAGGAGAGTGAAAAAACTGGCTTAAAACTCAACTATTAAAACACTAAGATCATGGCATCTGGTCCTATCACTTCATGGCAAAAAGAAGGGGGGTAAGTGGAAGCAGTCCATCCTAAAGGAGATCAGTCCTGGGTGTTCATTGGAAGGGCTGATGTTGAAGCTGAAACTCCAATACTTTGGCCACCTGATGCGAAGAACTGACTCATTTGAAAAGACCCTAATGCTGGCAAAAATTGAGGGCAGGAGAAGGGGATGACTGAGGATGAGATGGTTGGATGGCATCACTGACTCAATGGACATGAGTTTGGGTGAACTCCGGGAGTTGGTGATGGACAGGGAGGCCTGGCGTGCTTCGGTTCAAGGGGTCACAAAGGGTCGGACATAGCTGAGCCACTGAACTGAACTGAACTGAAGTGGAAGCAGTGACAGATTTCATTTTCTTGGGCTCGAAAATCACTGCAAATGGTGATTGCAGCCATGAAATTAAAAGACGCTTGCTCCTTGGAAGGAAAGCTATGACAAACCTAGCTTACATGAATTCTCAGGCACTTCAGTAGTGTCGGCTCTTTACGACCCCATGGACAGAGGCCCACCAGGCTCCTCTGTCCAGGGGATTCTCGAGATGAGAATACTGGAGTGGGTTGCCATGCCCTCCTCCAGGGGATCTTCCTGACCCAGGGATTGAACCCATATCTCCTAAGTGTGCTGCATAACAGACAGATTCTTTACCGCTGAGCCCCCACGGAAGACCATGACAAACCTAGACACCATATTAAAAAGCAGAGCCTTCACTTTGCTGACAAAGGTCTGTAGAGTCAAAACTATGGTTTTTCCAGTAGCGATGTACAGATGTGTGAGTTGGGTCATTAAGAAGGCTGAGTGCCAGAGAATTGATGCTTTCGAACTGTGGTGCTAGAGATGAGCCTTGAGAATCCCTTGGACAGCAAAGAGAACAAACCCGCCAATCCTAAAGGAAATGAACTCTGAATACTCACTGGAAGGACTGATGCCGAAGCTGCAATACTTTGGCCACCTGATGCGAATAGCTGACTCATTGGAAAGGACACTGATGCAAAAAGATTGAAGGCAGGAGGAGGAGGGGGCGACAGAGGGTGAGATGATTAGATAGCATCACCAACCCAATGGACATTAATTTGATCAAACTCAGGGAAATAGTGGAGGACAGAGGAGCCTGGCATGCTGCAGGCCATGGGTAGTAAATAGTTGGACACGACTGAGCGACTGAACAACCACCACCACCTCCACCTTACCTTTGAGCTTCCCTAAGCTTCCAGAGCCCCACTCTCAGCAGGACTAATAAGCTTTCTGTGTCTGTCAGTGGTAAAGGCTGAGACTTCTGTCTTCACACACTCAGTGCCCCCTGCTTAGGGCTGATGGTGGGTCCTTAGAATGCTCTTCACACCCTCCCAGAGCTCAGACCAGGGAGCCTTCTCATGACAGTAATGGAGCACCTATCCAGGTACAGATATGGGATTTGGAGCTGTTTACCCCCCTCTCCATGTGCTTTCTCCCTTTACATTCATTTGAACATTTCTTCTTGAGTCACCGAATCCAACTCTGCTCATCCCCACCTGGTAACTGTAACAAGCTGCACCTGCATCTCTATCAGGGCGGGTGCACGTACCCCCTGCACTACGTATTTTCCTTCTCTCCCTTCAGAATCTCTAGACTCCCAGACACCACCCTCAAAAGGGGCAGTGATGCAGGGGAGGTTGTGACTCTCATCCACAGCCTGGGTCAAAGCACAGCTGTGTTATATATAACCTCTTTCACTCTTAGAATGAACCTTATCTTCTAGCTTTCCTCCTGCTTCTTGGCCACCCTGCTCACCGTTTTGCTTTCCTTTTCCCTTAGGTCCATTCCCTGTGTTTCTCCTTTGCACTTCTTTTCTGTTTATGTGTCTGTCTGGTCCACCAGTGTGATATTCCCATCATCCACCACACATCACTGGTCTTGTTACTTCAAGCATTGCAGACACGTCCTGAGACATGCTAGTAATCAATGTGTGTGTACTCAATGAAGGGATATTTTTAATGAGTGACAGGAAAAGGATCTCCTCCATGTAGGAGTCAGTATATAGGTGTCATATTTGTAGCATCATACATAAAGCCTTGTGTCTTGTTCCAAAAAACACTGTAGGAGTGTGACTCTGTCTTGGTGCCCTGGTGCCCTTGCATGTCCCCACTTAGGCTACGTAGACAAGGCTAAACTGAAGGCTGACTTGAAACTTGTCAGAGAACCTCCTGATTGCTCTTGCAGCAAGGGGAGAGAAGCAGCCTGATGAAGAGCTGCTATGAGGCCATTTCTCACCTGCCTCCTCATCCAGCTGGAGGTGACACAAAGTTGTTACTCATCCACCTCTGGTTTCAGTTGAACATATGATGGTCTCCCTAGCCCCAGCTGAGAGTACAGCTGTGGACTACAGAGCTGCTCATTGCCATAGGGCACAACTGCGGGCTCCTTCCTGGCAGAGACCCACCACCTGTAGTGCCTGTTACTGAGGCCTTCCAATTCAGTGGCAAACCGTGGGACTAGGGACAAGGCAACTGACACCAGGGTCATATTGCTTCTGCACTGTCTGTAAGGTAGAATCTGAATCCATTCGGGTTCATTGTCTCCTTACTGGCCAAGCCCGTAGAAGGTGACAAGCCAAACTAACAACTGCAGTGGTGCCCTGAGGCCCTGTAGCTCCTGCGCTGTGACTTAGGGACTGGCTGCCTGACTACGTGACACAGTCTGGTGTTGAGTTGTGTGATGTTGCGTGACTAGAATATTGGCTTATTTTCTTTGTCATCACACACAGCAAGGAGCACGGTTTTCACTACATATTATGACTTAGCGTAGCCTTGTCAGTCCTCATTAACAAACCAACCTTCGAATGGATGCCATGTCTGATACCAGCTATTGAATCTGCTATTGAATCAACATATTTAGACAAAATATGTTTCTCAAGTCCAGTTCATTTTAAAAGTTAACATTATAGCCTACTTGAAATTCAAAATCTGTATCACTTGTGAGAGAATTGTAATTGTAAAGGTAAATGTTTAAATGAAAAATTGGAGTAGAATAAGCCAAATCCATTTGCAACGTAATGCCTACTTCACATGTTAACTTGTTTATTCTTCATAACAAATATTTAGTGTAAAATTGTAATTTCCATTTTAGAAATGGGGAAACAGATCCAAAGGATGTAAATACCTTTCTCACCTTCACTCAGTATGTGTCAGAGCCAGTACTGATACTCTGAGTTATGTCACGTGCTGTGCTTAGTCGCTCAGTCGTGTCTGACTCTTTGTGACCCCAGGGACTGTAGTCCGTCAGGCACTTCTATCCATGGGGATTCTTCAGGAAAGAATACTGGAGTGGGTTGCCGTGGCCTCCTCCAGGGGATCTTCCCAACACAGGGATCAAACCCAGGTCTCCAGCAGTGCAGGCGGATTCTTTACTGTCTGAGCCACCAGGGAAGCCCAGTTATGTCAGGTCATAGCCAATAAGGAGACAGAGCAGATAAGACTCAAGTCATTTTGTCTCACGAAGTTCCCCTATTCCTTTCCCTTTTCTTCTAGCTAGGATCTAATCTTGTCAGACAGCTCCATGACCTAGGGGCTTTTTCACATACTTTTTGGTAAGTTGGGATACTCATGGTAGATTTCAATCTCCCATTTTCAAACCTTTTGGACCCGGATTTTCATACTTCTGTAAGGGCACAACAGCTGCTATTTATAATCCCCTGTTATTTGCTAAGCAGAGTGAAGTCTGAATAGGTCCTTCGTTGCAGAAATATATTTTTTTGGTGATGAGGATGCAGATGGGGGCTCAGAGATGTAAGCGTTTTGTTATTATGTTAATAATAAGGATACAAGGGAGGAATCAGACAGCTGGAGGACTTCCCTGTAGCTCAAATGGTAAAGAATCTGCAGGAGACCAGGGTTCGATCCCTGGGCTGGGAAGATCCTCTGGAGAAGGGAATGGCAATCCACTCCAGTATTCTTGCCTGGAGAATTCCATGGACAGAGAAGCCTGGCAGGCTACAGTTCGTGGGGTCGCAAAGAGTTGGACATGACTCACTGATTCACACATACACACACACACACACACACACACACACACACACACACAACTGGAGGGCTTCTGAGATCTGGTGACTATCAAGCCAATGGAGGACATCATGGAGAAGAAAAGATGTTTGTGGCTGTTCTCTCCCTGCACCCAAAAAAACTTGGAAGGCAAGTCAGAAATGTGTGAAAGATATGCTGTGCCATTTGCCATGCAATTTGACAGCAGTTCTTTTCCTGTCTCCCTACAACCTTTAACAATGGCTTTGGCATTCCGTTTCTCTATAGGACAATACAAATATATTAAGTTTTTAAAAATGTTTCTCTGTCAATGATTTCATCAGGGACACTGTATAAGATTTGGGTGGCACATTTTGTAAACCCATTTATTCAAGAGAAGACCAAAGGCTTTTATGAATTTTTTGTGTGTGGGTATATATATGTATGTATATGCATTAACATGTAGATTACACCTAAAGAATATGTTATGACCCAATTTTTTTAACCCTAGAAGTGCAAGGGTGGTTTACATGTATAAGGTTACCAATGCAATTCACATTAGTAGAAAAATGGAGGGAAAACAATTCTATGATCATCACAATTGATGCAATATAAGTGTTTGATGAAAATTAATCGATATTCAAGACAGCAAACTAGGAATAGAATGGAGCTTACTCTGATATAGTATATCTACAAAAAAGCAACATAAACAGGTTGAAATGGAGAAGATTTTTCATTTCCTATTGGGAAAAAAGCCGATTATCCCCTGCTTTTTTGAAGACTATTCTGGCCAGGTTTGTTCAATGCTGCAAAATGAGAACAGGTTTAAGGTTTAAGCCAGTAGAAACTGTTGATATTCAAATATAATAGTATATTTTGAAAAGCAAAAATAATCTAGATCTAAATTTGTGGAATTAATATGCATATTTAGAGGAATTGTTGGACAGAAAATCTATATATGACATTCTATCTCTACATACATCCTCAACTAGACAATAAAAATCACAAACCATGAATTTTCAATAACATTAAATACCCAGGGATAAATTTAACAAAAAATGTGCAAGTAGAAAATGAAACTTTATTGACCGAACTTTAATAGTCAAATACAGAACATAAGAGCAGCATAGATGGTTTCAGTTTATCTTCTTTCAAGCAAATGGCTGCCCTTCACCTATAATACAAACATTAAAAAAGTTACTTAGCAGAACTTTATTTCGATGACAGGAGAGGTATACAAAGTTCACTGCAGTTGTAGTTTTATAAAATGGACTAAAACAGGAACACTAAGGGCGACCTTTGGCTTACCTTCAGTTAATCCTCTATAGAGACTTTATAGACTTTTCAGGCACAATACCAGTATTTTTAAAAACACACTACTCTTCCTAGTTATACAAGAAAAGAAGGACACTGAGTTCAGAACAAATAAAATCAATGGAACCTATCAGAAGGTAGTTTTCAGTAGAAGGCAAAACTGTGTACACATTCAGTAAAATATGTAACAACAAAAAGCACCCTAAGGAGAACAAAATACACAAAAACTGAAACAAAAAATCCCAAAAAAGTATCATTTAAATGCGTTGGTTTGAAATAATATTCCAAATATAGGATAGCTAAACAGTTGTTCTCTCTGTTACTGCTTAAGTGAAGTAAATAAAAAGGCCAGTATTACATTTCTTTCTTCTCTACTGTCGAAAACTGTAGACATTTTCATTTGTTCTACTTTATCCCTGATATGGTGGTTTTAAGTCGGTTAAACATTTGCCCCTTTTTTACCTGTGGCCCTCATGTAATTCTAAATGTTTCTTTTCACCCTGGAAAGCATTCCAGTTGGTATAATACATTATATGCTGACACTAATTTTAAGTCCTTACTATCACTGGCGACATGGTGACATCAAAATGTGAAGCAGAAATAGGTATGTTTCTCGCAGCCACACCAAAAAAAAAAAAGGAAAGAAAGAAAAAAGGAGAGAAGAAAAGGGAGAGCAAGAGGGACTATGAGTGAGAGAGAAAAGCAAGTAAGAAGAGAGAAAGAAAATCTGGAAAAGCAGATTTTTTTGTTTCTAAATGATAATGGCTTTTGAGAGAAAACTCTGACCAATTTCAAAAGTTCATCCACGGTATTTGTGATGTTTAGTTATTTAGTTACTGTGAGGTATGTTAAATAATATTTGTTTTTCTACCCTACTAGCCATTTCATCAATATTCTGAAAATATTTGAGTTCCAGATTATACTCTGTTTTAATTCTGTAATATACTAACTGTTAGTGTCTTGTTCATATTTCTGAGTACTTGGGCTTTGTCCATTTGCTTCACAATGATGTAACCTAGAGGAATGGACTGGCAGTTTGGGGTTGGCAGATACAAACCATTACATTCAGAATGGATAAACAACAAGGTCCTACTATACAGCACAGGGAACTAATGTCCAGTCTCCTGTTATAAATCACAATGGAAAAGAATATTAAAAAATGTGTTTGTGTATATATATATATTAAAAATTATGTAAGCTAGCACATTGTCTTTATTTATTAGTTGAGTTTATTTTCCTCTTCCTAACACTTCATACCTGTCTTTTAATAAATATCTTTTTCTTTTTCCCTTAGGTTTATTCTGTTGCTCTTTTTCTTACCTTTTATGTTGGATGTAGGTTTTTATATTTATGTACCTTGTAATTTGTGTATTTTTCTTTTTAAATACCACACATATTTAGGGCTAAGATTTTTCTATGAGAACATTTTAATCATGTTCTGTAGTTACTTGAAAGTCGTCTGAAAGTTGTATTTTCATCTAATTGTTCAAATGGAATGGAAAAAAAATGTAAAGTGAAAATATTTAGAAGGCTAATACACAGTAAATTCTTCCCTAACTATGAAGTTCCTCCTTTAAAATCAGCACCATGCAATTCATTGTCAGCAAGTTGGAAAACAGGTAAGTGAAAGATACTAAGTTGATTACGCGGGAAGAACTAGAGTTACAATTTTTGGCCTTCAAAACCTTTTAAACTCATGTATCAAAGAGGCAAAATAACATACTGGATACGGTTAGAGATGATTATATCACGAGGCTCAGATTTTAATTAGTTCTTTAAGAGTGAGAGTGGGGTATAGGGCAAAACCTTCATAGTATTGTAAAGTAATCATCCTCCAATTAAAATAAGCAACCTCCCCCCCCCACCAAAAAAGACCAAACGTGGGGGCAGGTAGTGTGCTTAGCATATGTATCTTACTCACACCTGCCTTGAATATCACTGACTAAATGCACTCTCTCAACTTGATCAGCCACAGAAACAGGAAACTAGACTATCTTTGGCCATTTTATTATTCAGTCATTTCATGCTTCCCTGGGGAAAGGATTTAAAATGCAACTATTTTTTAAAGAGCTAGAGAATTCAGAATTTGAGAGAATTTAACATACATCAAGCAGACTGTTGGCTCATTTTCTTTTATAAAAAATTAATTGATTTTAATTGGAGACTAATTACAATATTCTGGTGGTTTTTGCCATACATTTACATGAATCAGCCACAGGTGTACATGTGTCCCCCGTCAGAAAATGAAATCTCAAATTCCCCTGTTATAATTTGACTCAAGATGACATTTTATGATAAATACATCATACAAAACAGAGTATTCTTGTATGCATTCCATCAAAGAGAATCAGAGAATGCAGAAATTAGCATTGAAAAATCAGCATCTTTGTGTATCTGTTCTGAATTCACAACTTACATGAGTAAAGTTGAGTTTAGAAGTTAAGGGATTTCACAGAATCACACATATTATGCTAAGCTGGTACTAGAACCTACTTGGATGCCTAAGCATATTTCATATAAACTGATATTTATTACAAATGCATTCCATATTTGCTACAAGCAGAAATTATAAAAGAACCTGAAAATTATTAGCTGTTGCTTAAAGTACTTATACTCAAGAGAAGAAAACGGTTCCCTATTTTCAGTTCGATATGGCTTTGATCCTCTCTGTTTCTTTATTTGAAAGTCTCTAAGTCAGGCATTCAGGCATCCGGGGTCTGAACTATCTTTCAAAGAATATGTGAACTCTATTATTAAAATAATAGTAATGTTCCCTCTATATTAGTAAAGATATAATATTCTGAAAAACAGAAACCACATAAATTACTTTCTGAATGGATGACATACCTGCTTCTGGCATTTCAACAGGCTCTGTATTTGATGCAAACTCCTCCCTCACATCAGGACCATCTCCACCTTCACCCCCAGTCTTTGCCAGAGCCAATTGCTGGAGATCAGCTTCCAGGCCAGAATCTTTAAAAAAATGCATCAATTCAGCTGTAAAACATACAATATAAACAAGGGAATGATGATATTCATTCCCTCGGTGTTATGAATTAAAAGCCTTAGGTTAGTATGCTAAAAATGTGATGAATAAGAACCTCAGGAGCATTATTCCAGGAATGTTTTGCTGGAGAAAAAGGAAAGCAGAATTTTCCGAATGCTATCACCATTTTCCTTTCCCAGGGTTGTCCTCAGACAACTTAGTTGCCCCCTTCTCTTTGTCTTGAAAACAAGGGAAAATTTGAGGGACCACACTGACCTGCAAACTATACTCTCCTCAGTTTTTTAGGAACTGTCTGAAGTCCTTTTCTAATGTTTCCTTTCCTCTTCTTACTGGTTATGTCTTAAGGCATGAGGCACAGATACACTTTACCTTCAAAGGGATCCTTCTCCTCTTCTTCATCACGATTCACTGGATCCTCTACATGTACTTCCTCCTTTCTAGGTGTGATATCCTGAATCTCAGCTGGCGGTTCCTCTTGTTGAGCTTGCTCAACACTGGGCTGCTGGTCTTAGTAGAGAGTGCATGCAAATAAAAACTTTTTTGTTAATACATCTAATAGCATAAATATACATAATACATAGATATATCTGATCATAATTAAACTAACAACATTTCCCAACACAATTCTATGTACTTACTTTTAATAAAAGTTACTCTTCCCACAGAGAAGAGTTAGCTCCCATAAGAGTTATCCAGGAAGACATTTGGAAGTTATTTAAGTCTATGTTGGATGGACACGTACTCAGCCTGTGTTAATAAGCAGTGAGGAGAGACTCAAGATGACATTTTATGATAAATACATCATACAAAACAGAGTATTCTTATATGCATTCCATCAAAGAGAATCAGAGAATGCAGAAATTAGCATTGAAAAATCAGCATCTTTGTGTATCTGTTCTGAATTCACAACTTACATGAGTAAAGTTGAGTTTAGAAGTTAAGGGATTTCACAGAATCACACATATTATGCTAAGCTGGTACTAGAACCTACTTGGATGCCTAAGCATATTTCATATAAACTGATATTTATTACAAATGCATTCCATATTTGCTACAAGCAGAAATTATAAAATAACCTGAAAATTATTAGCTGTTGCTTAAAGTACTTATACTCAAGAGAAGAAAACGGTTCCCTATTTTCAGTTCGATATGGCTTTGATCCTCTCTGTTTCTTTATTTGAAAGTCTCTAAGTCAGGCATTCAGGCATCCGGGGTCTGAACTATCTTTCAAAGAATATGTGAACTCTATTATTAAAATAATAGTAATGTTCCCTCTATATTAGTAAAGATATAATATTCTGAAAAACAGAAACCACATAAATTACTTTCTGAATGGATGACATACCTGCTTCTGGCATTTCAACAGGCTCTGTATTTGATGCAAACTCCTCCCTCACATCAGGACCATCTCCACCTTCACCCCCAGTCTTTGCCAGAGCCAATTGCTGGAGATCAGCTTCCAGGCCAGAATCTTTAAAAAAATGCATCAATTCAGCTGTAAAACATACAATATAAACAAGGGAATGATGATATTCATTCCCTCGGTGTTATGAATTAAAAGCCTTAGGTTAGTATGCTAAAAATGTGATGAATAAGAACCTCAGGAGCATTATTCCAGGAATGTTTTGCTGGAGAAAAAGGAAAGCAGAATTCTCCGAATGCTATCACCATTTTCCTTTCCCAGGGTTGTCCTCAGACAACTTAGTTGGCCCCTTCTCTTTGTCTTGAAAACAAGGGAAAATTTGAGGGACCACACTGACCTGCAAACTATACTCTCCTCAGTTTTTTAGGAACTGTCTGAAGTCCTTTTCTAATGTTTCCTTTCCTCTTCTTACTGGTTATGTCTTAAGGCATGAGGCACAGATACACTTTACCTTCAAAGGGATCCTTCTCCTCTTCTTCATCACGATTCACTGGATCCTCTACATGTACTTCCTCCTTTCTAGGTGTGATATCCAGAATCTCAGCTGGCAGTTCCTCTTGTTGAGGTTGCTCAACACTGGGCTGCTGGTCCTAGTAGAGAGTGCATGCAAATAAAAACTTTTTTGTTAATACATCTAATAGCATAAATATACATAATACATAGATATATCTGATCATAATTAAAACTAACAACATTTTCCCAACACAATTCTATGTACTTACTTTTAATAAATTTACTCTTCCCACAGAGAAGAGTTAGCTCCCATAAGAGTTATCCAGGAAGACTTTGGAAGTTATTTAAGTCTATGTTGGGATGGAAGTACTCAGCCTGTTGTTAATAAGCAGGAGGAGGGAGTCACTGGGCACATTTCCAGGGAATTTAACAGTATAATCATCCAGGCAACGCCAGACTATAGTATATCTGGATCAATGTTCCTTCCTAAGACAAAGTGTCACCCTTTATCAGCATGGAAGACCTTTATCACCGCATTTGTACTACTTAACATCATTTTCTCAAAAATAAACTTGTGCTAACAGAAAACACCAAATGGTAAGGTTACTCACAACCACAGGTTCATCCACCTGGGAGCAATCTTGCTTTGTAGGTCCCAATGTTGATGCCACTTGCCCACTCATATTTCTCCCTGAAAGCAGAATATTGTGATTTAGAAAATGTATTTAAAAGCACAGCTACATTTGATTACTTTTATGACCTTATGTTGACTTGTTTTTTTTTAATGTGAAAATACTTTCCAAAGAAAACTCTGGTTAAGTATGAGTGTACATCCATTTCAATTACACCAAATACAGTCGCTTGCAAAGCCATTTGTGTCTTTGCGAAGCTGGCAGAGAAATCACCTTAAGGTACATAAGTAGGCTGAATTTTTGTGAGCACGTTTGATTTCACAACAGAATTCTCCATCATGAAGATCTTTAGTGAAATACTGCTAGGAATTCAAAAGCTCAGGACTATTGCTCATGTCACACTCCTATTCACCAGACCTATTTTCCCCAACTCCCTTGGAATTCAGTTGGAACACGAAGAAAGGCTCAGTCTTTACAGCCTGACTATGGCGATTTTCTCAGTGTCTGGGGCTGAGGTGAGGCTGCATACAGAGCAACCGGTCCACTTCTCTCTTGGCACCTTACCACAAAACCCGCGATACAGTCACAACCCCACTGTGGTCCGGTTTCTAGGCCTTTGCTTAATCGCCCACCCCGCCCCCTGCCCAGGTCCCACTGCTGGCCCCAGATTCTGTGCTCTGTCGTCAGTTCCAGGGCCCCAATGAACCAAATATCTCAAATAGCACCCCCAAGTCTCCCCTCACCATCATCCTACCCCCTGCCCTCCTCTGCCCACTGCCCTTCCTCTCCCGCCACCAAGGCAAGAAGTATGGCGTCACAACACTTGTGAGGAGAAAGATGACTACCTTGAGGGCCTTCCTCCTCAAAGGCCCTAGATCGCACTGCCCGACCCACGCGAAACTCGCTGGCTCCCCCTCACACGCACACACACTTAAACTCCAGACAGGACAGACCTATGAACCCACCTGGTGAGTCTCAAATAGTGAGAA
Source organism: Bos indicus (assembly GCF_029378745.1). Lineage (NCBI taxonomy): Eukaryota > Metazoa > Chordata > Mammalia > Artiodactyla > Bovidae > Bos > Bos indicus. The sequence continues at coordinate 97,107,246 of NC_091789.1, forward strand.
AGAACCAGGACTGAATAAACAGACCCGTCTCAGGCCCAACGCTCCTCACAGAACGCTCAGGAAGGCGTATGCACACCAAGGCGCATGCGCAGCAACGGATGCGCACGCACACACTGCGCATGCTCACTGAGTTGAGCCTGTGCAGTGCAGGGTTGCAGTTTTCCCGCCATTGAGGTAGAGTCCTAGAACCGCAGGGTCTCTGGAGGATGAGAAAGGGGCTTGAAGGCTATATTTTTTTCCTTCCAGTGCAGTCTTTCTTATGCATCCACAACCTGCGGTGATAGGTAGTCCCAGGTTACCCTTAGTGGAGAATGTGTCTCAGAAAGACAGTCATGACAAAAATAGATATTACTTTTCTTAATACCTATTTTTATACGTGCTCTGATGAACCATTTCCTTCTCTGCGTCTGGGTTTTCCTTCTTCCGTCATACTCCCAGTGGCTTTACTCACTTCCATGGAATAAGTACATAAATAGATGCCTCTGTTTCCACTTTTTGCTTGGTGCACTGCACATTTAAATCTCTCAACTGGTAACTAGTTTCTCTGAATATACTTCTGGTTCCTATACAGTATTGTTCCTTTAGCATCGGACTTCACTTTCACCACCAGACACATCCACAGCTGGGTGTTGTTTCCACTTTGGCTTAGCCTTTTCATTCCTTCTGTAGCTATTTCTGCACTCTTCTCCAGTAGCACATTCTTCTTATTCTATTATAGCAGGATTTTTCGTACTTACTAGGAGTTTTAATTTTACCCAAGAGAAAGGAAAACATGTTCACACGAGGACCTTTACTCAAATATTCTACTCATGTGCTCCTAATAGCCAAAACTAGAAACAGCCCAACTATTCAACAACTGGTATATAGAAGAAAGAAAAACAAAAGAGCTTACTCGTACAAAAGAACACTACACAGTCATTTAAAAGGAACTACTAATGCATGTAACAGCAAGGATGCATCTCAGCTTTGCCAATGAGAGATGTCAGACGCAGAAAGCTATGTATTATATGATTTCCTGTCAATGGATTTCTGGAAAAGCACAACTATAGGCAGAGAAATATATCTGTGGTTGCCAGGGTATAGGAGTGGAGGAAGGAGTCTGAATGCAAGTAGCCCAAGGGAGCATTTTCAAATCAATGGGATATTTTCTACATTTTTATTGTGGTAGCATTTACACAATGGTAAGCATATGTCAAAACTCGACAAACGGTAATGCTTTAAAGCATTGACTTCTATTGTATATAAATTATATCTCAATACTTCTCACTTTTTTAAAAAAGGAAAAGGATCTTTTAAGTATGTAAATATTGGTTATTGTATCCATCTAGACCTTGAGCTCATAAACATAAAAGTCTTATTTGAAATTCTTCCCAGACCTGGCCAACTTCCAGGATTCCCCAAGACACCTTTGTACCCTTATGACAGGACACAGAAACTTGGTCTTAACCAGGTTTACAATTCCGTCTCTTCACCTCAAGTCAACATTCTTGCTGAGTTCTGTCCATTTTACTTTGAAAATGTCCAATGCAACTACTTTTTCCCATGTCCACCACATCTGCTCTAGTCCAAAGCCCCCCTCCATTTAATTGTCAACCCCTTTCTAACGGGTCTCTCACATCCACTCAAGGTGCCTGTCTCCCACTCACCGCCCTCTCCCTCCCTCTCTTACAGTTCCAGAACTGTTTATGACTTTCTAGATAAAGCCTACTGTCCTACACAAGAACTTGAAAGTATGGCCTAGCCCTTGCCCAGCTTGCTAACATCATGGAAAGTAGAGAATCCTCTTCTTGTCTCTCTTATTGGGCTTCATTCATACCCTCCAATTTCTCAAGCTTAGATTGTCCCATATTTCTGAAGTCTCCAGTTAGTAGACTCCTTCAAGCTAGGCTTCAACAGTATATGGAATGAGAACTTCCAGATATACAAGTTGGTTTTGAAGAGGCAGAGAAACAAGAGATCAAATTGCAGCCTTCATTAGATCATTGGGAAAGCAAGGGAATTCCAGAAACACATCTACTTCTGCTTCATTGACTAGACTACCTCAAGGCCTCTGACTTTGTGGATCACAACAAACTGTGGAAAATTCTTAGAGATGGGAGTACCAGACTAGCTGACCTGTCTCCTGAGAAACCTGTATGAGGGTTAAGAAGTAACAGTTAGAATAAAACATGGAACAACAGACTGTTTCAAAATTGGGAAAGGAGTAAGACAGGTTGTATAGAGTCACCCTGGTTATTCAACTTACATGCAGAGCACATCATGGGAAATGCTGGGCTGGATGACTCACAAACTGGAATCAAGGTTGCTGGTAGAAATATCAAGAAGCTCAGACGTGCAGATCATACCACTTTAATGGCAGGAACTGAAGAGGATCTAAAGAACCACTTGATGAGGGTGAAAGAGGAGAGTGAAAAGGCTGGCTTAAAAGTCAACATTCAAAAATATAAGATTATGGCATCCAGTCTTATCATTTCATGGAAAACAGAAGGGGGGAAGTGGATGCACGGACAGATTTAATTTTGGAGGCTCGAAAATCACCGTGCATGGTGATTGCTGCCATGAAATTAAGACACTTGATCCTTGGAAGAACAACCATAACAAAGCTAGTATGCGTGCATGCTCATTGCTTCGTTGTGTCTGACTCTTTATGACCCCATGGACTGTAGCCTGCCAGGTGCCACTGTCCATGGGATTCTCCAGGCGAGAATACTTTAGTGGATTGCCATGCCCTCCTCCCATGGGGCATGGCAAGGCATCTTCCCAGCCCAGGGGTGAAACCCATGACTCTTACATCCCATGCATTGCGGGGAGATTCTTTGTCTTTTTTTCCCCCACTTTATTTTTTAATTGAAGGGTAATTGCTTTACAGAATTTTGTTGTTTTCTGTCAAACATCAACAAGAATCAGCCATAGGTACACCCATGCAGGTGAATTCCTTACCACGGAGCCACCAAGGAAGCTCATGTCAAACCTAGACAGCATAGTAGAAAGCAGAGTAAAAGGTCCATATAGTCAAAACTATGGCTTTTTCAGTAGTCATGTACAGATGTGTGAGTTCGATCATTAAGAAGGCTGAGTGACAAAGAATTGACGCTTTCGGTTTGTGGTGCTGGAGAAGACACTTGAGAATCCCTCGGACAGCAAGGATATCAAAACAGCCAATCCTAAAGGAAACCAACTGAATATTCACTGGTAGGGCCGATGCTGAAGCTGAAGCTCCAATACTTTGGCCACCTGATGGGAAGAGCTGACTCACAGGAAAAGACCCTGATGCTGGTGATCAGGATGGGAAGCGTAATGCAGGTTATGCCCTGGTGACTGCTGAACAGGTTTTAGAAGCAAAATCTCTCCCCCAGGGAACCAGTGCTCAGTTAGCGGAACTTGTGGCTCTGAACCGAGCTCTGCTGCTGCTGCTAAGTCGCTTCAGTCGTGTCCGACTCTGTACGACCCCATAGACAGCAGCCCACCAGCCTCCCCTGTCCCTGGGATTCTCCAGGCCAGAACACTGGAGTGGGTTGCCATTTCCTTCTCCAATGCATGAAAGTGAAAAGTGAAAGTGAAGTTGCTCAGTGGTGTCCGACTCTTCTTGACCCTATGGACTGCAGCCTACAAGGCTCCTCCATCTATGGGATTTTCCAGGCAAGAGTACTGGAGTAGGGTGCCAACGCCTTGTCCCGACCCGAGCTCTAGAGTAAAGCAAAGGGCAGCGAGCAAATATCTACACTGATTCTAAGTATGCTATTTGACTTTACACACTCATTCAGCAATATGGAAAGAAAGACAGTGTAAAAGGACAACAGGAGAACCTATTAAGCATTTCAGAGAGGTGCAGAGACTTTTGACTACTATATATTGTCCTAAAGGAGTAGCTGTTATGCATTGCAAAGGGCACAGCAGGGATGGGAATAAAGTACCTGAAGGTAATCAGCGGGCTGACTGTCAAGCAAGAAAAGCGGCACTTTAGGAAACCCCTTCACTGCAGATGCCTTTGATCTGGACAGGTCCCGTGTAGCAGGAAAACCCACAATATACTGAGGAAAAGTTAGAAAGATATGAGAAAAGAGGAGCAAAGATTACTGATAAAGGATGGCTACAGTCTGAGGAATGGACGATTAATAATTCCTGAAAATACTCAATGGAAAATTCTTAAGGGTGTACACCAGAGTTTTCGTTTAGGTGTAGAGAGTATTTCAGGTCAGTTCAGTTCGGTTCAGGCGCTCAGTCGTGTCCGACTCTTTGTGACCCCATGAATCGCAGCACGCCAGGCCTCCCTGTCCATCACCAACTCCGGAGTTCACCCAAACTCATGTCCATCGAGTCGCTGATGCCACCCAGCCATCTCATCCTCTGTCGTCTCCTTCTCCTCCTGCCCCCAATCCCTCCCAGCATCAGGGTCTTTTCCAACGAGTCAACTCTTCGCATGAGGTGGCCAAAGTATTGGAGCTTCGCCTCAGCATCAGTCCTTCCAATGAACACCCAGGACTGATCTTTAGGATGGACTGGTTGGATCTCCTTGCAGTCCAAGGGACTCTCAAGAGTCTTCTCCAACACCACAGTTCAAAAGCGTCAATTCTTTGGTGCTCAGCTTTCTTCACAGTCCAACTCTCACATAGATACATGACTGCTGGAAACCCATAGCCTTGACTAGACGGACCTTTTTTGCCAAAGTAATGTCTCTGCTTTTTAATATGTTATCTAAGTTGGTCATAACTTTCCCTCCAAGGAGTAAGCGTCTTTTACTTTTGAAAGGTTGTTGCTGAAGGAAAAGACGCTGGGATTCTTGGCCTCCGGAGGAGAAGAATTCATTCCAGGGCCAGAGAGGAGGCTTGATCACTCAGAGCTTTTGTGTAATAAAGTTTTACTAAAGTATAAAGGAGATAGAGAAAGCTTCTGACATGACATCAGAAGGGGGCAGAAAGAGTACCCTCCTGCTAGTCTTCAGCTGGATGTTATATATAGTCACTAGCAGTCTGTTAATGAAAGAAAGGAATGTCTTAAAACTCAGAATGGTACCAGGCCCCTCAACCATAAGATGTATTTTGGGATAATCTTGGCACCAGAGGATTCATCCCTGGCCATAAAACGATTGACTTGAATGTTGTAGAAGGGCACATTACCATAAAAAATAGTTTCATTTACATAGATTAGGGGAACAATGTCTGAGTATAACATACTGGTTTATCAAGTAGGTTCTGAGCCATTAGGTGGAACCGACTTGAAGACAGAGTTTGGGGTAAATGCATAGTACATTAACAGAGCTTAAGACAAAGATTTCCATAAGAAAAATGCATTAACTCAAGGTTTGAGAATAGTTAACTTCAGGTGAAACCAGGTGTCATTATGGCAACAGAGTATTTTAAGAGAAACCTCCTCTAAAATTTGTATAGAGAAGGAAAAAAATATCGGTAGTTTGTTTCCTTCTGCCACTTAAGAGAGATAAAAAATGTCTGACACTTGCAGCCTATTTCCTCCGTTTGGAGATCCCTGGCCTTCCTGCCTGTTACCCTCTCTATTTCATGGTTGCAATCAGCATCTGCAGTGATGTTGGAGCCCAACAAAATAAAGTCTGACGCTGTTTCCACTGTTTCACCATCTATTTCCCATGAAGTGATGGGACCAGATGCCATGGTGTTCGTTTTCTGAATGTTGAGCTTTAAGCCAACTTTTTCACTCCCCTCTTTCACTTTCCTCAAGAGGCTTTTTAATTCCTCTTCACTTTCTGCCATAAGGGTGGTGTCATATGCATATCTGAGGTTATTGATATTTCTCCCAGCAGTCTTGATTCCACCTTGTTCTTCGTCCAGCCCAGCATTTCTTATGATGTACTGTGCATAATTTAAATAAGCAGAGTGACAATATGCAGCCTTGACATACACCTTTTCCTATTTGGAACCAGTCTGTTGTTCCATGTCCAGTTCTAGCTGTTGCTTCCTGACCTGCATATAGGTTTCTCAAGAGAGTACTTACCAGATGGCTTCTCATTTGTTTGAAGGTAAAAAATGTAATGAAAATTTTAAAGGACATTATCAAAAGATGTTAAGTTTTTCAGAAAAATAACCCAAAGACTGAAAAGCTAGCAAAATCTGGATTACAACGAAGTCGAAAATATCCTGGAGAAGACTGGGGAACTGATTTTACTCACATGCCACAAGCTAATGGATATTCTTGCTCACATGCTTGGGTGGATACTTTTATTGGATGGATTGAGGCTTTTCCCTGTCGTAGAAAACAGGCTAAGGAGGTTATAAGAATTTTAATCCATGAAATTATCCCCAGGTTTGGGCTGCCACGGAGGCTTCACAGTGACAATGGGACCAACTTTGAAGCTACTCTAACTCAGTGGGTGTCTAAAGCTCTAGGAATAGAATCTCACGTACACTGTTCCTGGAGACCCCAATCCTCAGGAAAGGTTGAAACAGCTAACGACATTATCAAAAGACATCTGTGCACATTAACTCAAGAGACACAGGACAATTGGATTAAAGTTCTACCCATAGCTTTAATGAGGGCTGGGACTGTCCCCCAAAAGGAGGGGCTGTCCCCCTTTGAATGTATTTATGGAAGGCCTTTCTTATGCACATTGTTATAGACCCTGAAGCCTTAGAATTAACTAATTATGTAACTCAGTTCTCAGCTTTTCAACAGGCATTAACGGAACTCCAGAAGGTGATTCCTGACCCAGCTTCTGAGTCAAACAAGCCTCTATTTCAGCCAGGAACTGAGGTCCAGATAAAAACATTGGGATCTGGGGGCCAATCCCTCAAATCCCTCTGGAAAGGCCCTTACCAGCTTATTCTTTCTTCTCCCACAGCTGTCAAAGTGCCAGGAATTGATTCGTCGGTGCATCACACTCAAGTTTAAGAGGTGGCACCCTGACCAGAACTAAGTGACGTCATTTTATGTCTTTTTTTTTTTTCTAATTTTATTTTATTTTTAAACTTTACATAATTATATTAGTTTTGCCAAATATCAAAATGAATCCGCCACAGGTATACATGTGTTCCCCATCCCGAACCCTCCTCCCTTCTCCCTCCCCATACCATCCCTCTGGGCCGTCCCAGTGCACCAGCCCCAAGCATCCAGCATCGTGCATCGAACCTGGACTGGCAACTCGTTTCCTACATGATATTTTACATGTTTCATTGCCATTCTCCCAAATCTTCCCACCCTCTCCCTCTCCCACAGAGTCCATAAGACTGTTCTATACATCAGTGTCTCTTTTGCTGTCTCGTACACCAGGTTATTGTTACCATCTTTCTAAATTCCATATATATGCGTTAGTATATTGTATTTATGTTTTTCCTTCTGGCTTACTTCACTCTGTATAATAGGCTCCAGTTTCATCCACCTCATTAGAACTGATTCAAATGTATTCTTTTTAATGGCTGAGTAATACTCCATTGTGTATATGTACCACAGCTTTCTTAGCCATTCATCTGCTGATGGGCATCTAGGTTGCTTCCATGTCTTGGCTATTATAAACAGTGCTGCGATGAACATTGGGGTACACGTGTCTCTTTCCCTTCTGGTTTCCTCAGTGTGTATGCCCAGCAGTGGGATTGCTGGATCATAAGGCAGTTCTATTTCCAGTTTTTTAAGGAATCTCCACACTGTTCTCCATAGTGGCTGTACTAGTTTGCATTCCCACCAGCAGTGTAAGAGGGCTCCCTTTTCTCCACACCCTCTCCAGCATTTATTATTTGGAGACTTTTGGATCGCAGCCATTCTGACTGGTGTGAAATGGTACCTCATAGTGGTTTTGATTTGCATTTCTCTGATAATGAGTGATGTTGAGCATCTTTTCATGTGTTTGTTAGCCATCTGTATGTCTTCTTTGGAGAAATGTCTATTTAGTTCTTTGGCCCATTTTTTGATTGGGTCGTTTATTTTTCTGGAGTTGAGCTGTAGGAGTTGCTTGTATATTTTTGAGATTAGTTGTTTGTCAGTTGCTTCATTTGCTATTATTTTCTCCCATTCTGAAGGCTGTCTTTTCACCTTGCTAATAGTTTCCTTTGATGTGCAGAAGCTTTTAAGGTTAATTAGGTCCCATTTGTTTATTTTTGCTTTTATTTCCAATATTCTGGGAGGTCAGTTATCAAGACAGTATGGTACTGGCACAAAGACAGAAATATTGATCAATGGAATAAAATAGAAAGCCCAGAGATAAATCCACGCACATATGGACACCTTATCTTTGACAAAGGAGGCAAGAATATACAATGGATTAAAGACAATCTCTTTAATAAGTGGTGCTGGGAAATCTGGTCAACCACTTGTAAAAGAATGAAACTGGACCACTTTCTAACACCATACACAAAAATAAACTCAAAATGGATTAAAGATCTAAATGTAAGACCAGAAACTATAAAACTCCTAGAGGAGAACATAGGCAAAACACTCTCCGACATTTTATGTCTTTACTTTCTATGCTCTGACTTTGTACTTTTCAGATGGGCCTGATACTCTGTGTGAGCCTACTTCTGCTGACTCCAAAAAATCCTGAGTTTGCCGTTTGATCCTCAAGAAAATGCCTTCCTGTTCTGGGCTCACTCCTATGCTGCATTCCACAATCAGTCTAACTGCTGGGTGTGCAGAGTGCTCCCTTCTTCATCAGTGGATGGCTTCCCATGGTGTACATCTCCACTTCAAGGAAAAGACTTTCTCCAAGTCTGCGAATACCTTCGACAACAATCATATGTGATGCCTCTTCTTAATCTGATGACATCTAACAACCCTAAGATGGACTGGTCCAACACTTTGTACTGTAACTATGGACATAACGTGGTTTTTAATTTTGATTTACATTGTCTTGGTTTTATGACTATTTCACTACACATAAGGTAAATGGGTCTAGATCTAGTGGCTTTGTACCTGACATTTATCAAATATGGGATGATTGAGGTTATATGGCTAACTCCTGAAAAAGGACATCTAATGTCTACTGCCCATATATGCTGGGAACAAATAGAGCCATCCCCAGAAGTTAGCCAACAACTTAATTATAATGATTGGAAACAATTGGGACTTTTGCCTCAGGAAATATGGAAGGTAATCATTCCTGAATTTTCCAACCCCAGTTCAGGTCCTCCCTTTGCCTGGCCAGGCACTGATTGGGACTGGATATCTCAGTCACGCTGGCTTGCTCCAAACGGGACCTTTGGATATGTGGCTCCTACCTATGGGCATGGCTTCCTCCTGGCTGGATACGGAGATGCAACCTAGGTCTAGCTTTTACTCACGGCTTCATATTTTCAGAGCTTCCAGAAAAGCCTGCTAATTTATCACACCTTAAACTCGGTGGGCAAGATCTACATTTCACTGGTGTGATTATTTGGCTGCAGTGTTTGTTCCCTCTCTGGGAACTACAGATGTTATGCTCTAAGTGGATGCTTTGACTACTTTTACTCAACAGGCATTACAAAATTCTCAAAAATCTATTTCAGCTCTTTTCTTTAAAAATTTTTAATTTTAATTGGAGGCTAATTACTTTACAATATTGTATTGGTTCTGCCACACATCAACATGAATCTGTCAGGGGCATACACGTGTTCCCCATACTGAACCCCGTTCCCACCCCCCTCCCCGTACCATCCCTCCAGGTCATCCCAGTACACCAGCCCCAAGGGTCCTGTATCGAACCTGGACTGGCAATTCGTTTCTTATATGATACTATACATGTTTCCATGACATTGCCCCAAATCATCCCACCCTCTCCCTCTCCCACAGAGTCCAAAAGCCTGTTGTATACATCTGTGTCTCTATTTCAGCTCTTAATGCTGAACAAATACAAATTAGATAGGTGGTTTTACAAAACAGATTGGCCTTAGATATTCTGACAGCTGCACAAGGAGGAACTTGTGCCATTATTCATACCCAGTGCTGTACATATATACCTGATATGAGCACTAATGGTACTCATTTTACTAAACACATGAACAAGATGATTCAGGCTATGGATGCTCCTGAAGCCTCAATTGCCTCACTTTGGGAGACGTTAACTAGTTCCCCATGGTGGAAAACTATCTTAATTAGAGTAATTCTGATTGTTCTGTTTTTGCTGTTTGCTCCATGCACCTGTAACTGTGTAGCTGGATTTGTTTCTAGTCGCATGATGGCTTTTAATTTACAAATGGTTGCTCAAACTCCTGCAACTGCTGCAGCTTCCTCCAGCTACTTCTTGGGACCCCTGGATCAGAGACCCTCAATATGAGGGTTAGGACAATATGTTGCCTCACCAATTTAGGGACAATGCCCCTTATCAGCTCAGAAGAAGTTATGGAGTGAGAATTACTCCCCTTTCCCTAGGCAACATAATTCTCCTAAAAGAAAAGAGGGGAATGAAAGGGTAACAGGCAGGAAGGCCAGGGGTCTCCAAACAGAGGAAATAGGCTGCAAGTGTTGGACATTTTTTATCTTTCTCTTAAGCGGCAGGAGGAAACAAACTAGTGTTATTTTTTTCTCCTTCTCTATAAAAGAGATTTCTCTTCAAATTTTGTGTTGCCATAATGACACCTGGTTCCACCTGAACTTCACTTTTTTCAAACCTTGGGCTAACCAATGCATTTTTCTTATGGAAATGCTTGTCTTAAGCTATGTTAATGTTCTATGCATTCACCCTAGACTCTGTCTTCAAGGCGGTTCTGCCTAAAGGCTCAGAACCCACTTGACAAACCAGTATGTTAAACTCATACCTTGTTCTTCTAATCTACGTCAATGAAACTATATATTTGTATGGAAATCTGCCTTTCTTCAAGATTCAAGTCAATCGTTTTATGGCCCAGGATGACTCACCTGGCGCCAATGTTATCTCAAAATGCATGTTGTGGGTGAGGGGCCTGGTGCCATTCTCTGAGTTTTGAGACATTGCCTTTCTTTAATTAGCAGACTGCTAGTAGCTATATAACATCCAGCTAAAGACTAGCAGGGGGGCACTCCTTCTGTCCCCTCTTCTGATGTCTATGTCAGAAGCTTTCTCTATCTCTTTTATACTTTAATGAAACTTTATTACACAAAAGCTCTGAGCGATCAAGGCTTGTCTCTGGCCCTGGAATGAAGTCTTCTCCTCCAGAGGCCAAGAATCCCGGCGCTTTCATGGTTCAGAACAACCTTTCACTGGGAAGGATTGAAGGCAAATGGAGAAGGGGGAAGTAGAGGATGAGATGGTTATATAGCATCACCGACTCAACGCACATGAATTTGAACAAAATGTGGCAGATAGTGGACGACAGAGGAGCCTGGGGTGCTACAGTCCATGGGGTCTCGTGAAAGGAGTTGGACACGACCCAGCGATTGAAAACGAACAACCACCACCACCTTACCTTTGCGTTTCCTTGCGCTGAAGATTTGATGCTTTTGAACTGTGGTGTTGGAGAAGACTCTTGAGAGTCCCTTAGACTGCAAAGAGATCCAACCAGTCCATTCCGAAGGAGACAGGCCTTGGATTTCTTTGGAAGGAATGATGCTAAAACTGAAACTCCAGTACTTTGGCCACCTCATGCGAAGAGTTGACTCCTTGGAAAAGACTCTGAGGCTGGGAGGGATTGGGGGCAGGAGGAGAAGGGGAAGGCAGAGGATGAGATGGCTTGATGGCATCACTGACTCGATGGACACGAGTCTGGGTGAACTCCGGGTGTTGGTGATGGACAGGGAGGCCTGGTGTGCTGCGATTCATGGATCACAAGGAGTCGGACACAACTGAGCGACTGAACTGAACTGAAGTGAAGGTGCCACAGCCCCACTTTCAACAGGGCTAAGAAGTTTCTGTGTCTGTCAGTGCTAAAGGCTGAGACTTATGTCTTTACACACTCAGCGCCCCCTGCTTAGGGTTGATGGCGGGTCCTTAGAACACTCATCACTCCCTCCCAGAGCTCAGAGCACGGAGCCTTCTCACAACAGTAATGGAGCACCCTGCCTGCTACAGAAATGGGAATTGTAGCTGTTTAGCCCCTCTTAATATGTTTTCTCCCTTTGCATTGAGTTCACTTCCACATTTCTTCTTTGAGTCACCAAATCAAACTCTTCTCATCCCCAACTGGTTACTGTAACAAGCTGCAGCTGCATCTCTATCAAGGACGGTGCATGTACCCCCTGCGCTATGTATTTTCTTCCTCGTTTCCCGTCAGAATCTGTCGACTCCCAGACATCACAAAAAGGGCTCCAGATCACCCACAAAAGGGGCGGTGCTGCAGGGGAGGCTGTGACTCTCATCCACAGCCTGAGTCAAAGCAGGACTGTGTTATAAATGTCACAAGCTGCCCTAATGCATCATGGGAGCCAAAAGAGCAATGGTCTGAAAGTCCTAACACAGACACTTATGTGGAAGGAACACCAGTGTCTTCCTAGGGACCTGTGAGTTGTTGTTTGGTTTGGGCCTATAGAGTCAGTGACCTTTTTCACAACACTTGCAGGCTTAGCTAACCTTCCATCAGGACCTCTCTCCTCCCCTACAGCCCCCTACCTACTGTACCAAAAATCATACTTCTGACTTCAGTGTGCCGATTGGGTTTTCACCTGGCAGGGATACCAACACAACTTTTTATGCTGAAACCTCAAGATACCTGAAGAGAACGAGTTTTCAGAAAGTCCATCTTTCAATTATAATAGAAAAACTGCCTATGTAACAATGAAGATACAACAAATTAAAATATTAATAAAATGTTATTTGGAAAGTATCTAGAATGCCACACTTAAGAGAAAAAAAATTTAACACGTGGTCTATTGCCTTTCAGGTCGAATCTGCATTTTAAAAAATTAGGAGATGGGCGAGGTAATGTCTTCATGATATTGTATTTGTTGTTCTGTTTATCATTACATTATTTCTATGGTTATGCTACTTTCCAGAATGATGAGGGTGCTCCACTAATGTCTGTCTCGGCAAATACATGTTTAGAGCTTGCTATGGACTAGGAACTGTTCTCTGTGATCTTTGCATGTTGACATGACACCCCATGGACTTTCATGCACTTAGGAGAAACTGTGTTCAATCCATATGCAGATCCATCATAGTGTTTCATGAGGATGGACATGTTGATCTGCCTTCTGACCCACAGTAGACTAGACACTGCACTGTATTCCAGACTGGGAGTCAGATACCATGCCTGTCTGTTTCTCTCTGTCCTGGGCACCAATCTGTCTCAGCTCTTGCCAGCTAGGTGACTTTGTACAAATTCATTCACCCATTAATGTCTTTGTGTCTCTGCTCCTCAACTGCAGAAAGGGATGATAGCACTAAAAATGCTCACCTTACAGTGTTGCTATGAGTACTCAAAGACATTTGAGTACATATGGAGTACATATGTACATTGTGTACATATGGAGAGCTAAGCACGATCCAGAAGGGTGAGCTCTCTCTTCACTTCCGTTTCTGCTTGTACTCATATCCCCCTGTCCCTGCCCCCATGCCTTTACCTCCCCAATCCCAACTGATCTGTGTCGTCTCTGATCTGTGCCCCTGTCTTCAGACTCTGCATCCCAAAACACAGCTGAACATCTCCTCATGATTTACCTCGGAAAATATCCATATCATCACCCTTGGAATAAACAATCATGAGTATTAGTGGAAGAAATAAGAAACACAACAAAACTGGAAATGTGAAAACTACACAAGAAATAAAGCATTACTGATGATCGTTTGACTATTAACATTTTCATATCTTCATCAGATTCAGATCTTCAGATTTGATTGAGAATTAGACTTGATAAAAATAATGGCCAAAAAAGGCCATGCAATTAGGTTTCTTGGCCTTTTAATTTCCCTGGGCAATGTTTTTAAAAATTTTTATACTCATGTTCTATAACTGTCCAGTGACCACTTGCTTTCCCGTCATGATGCAAATCCTATGAAGAGGTCATTAGATGTCTAACTTCACATAGAATATTCACTAAACTTTTTCATAAGATCACATGATGAAACCCAAATATTTCCTTTAAGCTTCACAATATCCCCATAAGAAGAGGGGGATACTCACTGTGCTAAAAAAAAACCAAAAAAAACCAAAAACCCTCCCTCATACCTCATACACTCCAATCTTGATGCCCTGAAAGGCCTGAAATGATAGTGCAAGGTCCATGCAGTGTGTCAAAGGTGGTCTTCACATTGTGTCTCTGGAACAATCTCCAGGAAATGTGGAACAGCAATAATATTAACAACAGTAATGACAACAGTTAGAATTGACTTGGATCATACCACATGGCACGTACTGTCCTGACAATTTCTCATGTCTTAACATGGTCAGTGGTCTACATTGCCCCATGAAGTAGTTACATTTAATCGAAGCTAGTGTTTCCATGTGGTTAAAAGAGGAATGAGGTGCAGAGGCACTTCGTAACTTGTTCAGTGTCGCCCAGCAGTAAGGGAGCCACAGGTCTGGATGCACTGTGGAAAACTCTGGGTGTTCTGTATTTATTCAGTCAAGGGTAAGATCCAACAGCTACAACAAAATATATACAATAACAGCTACCACATAACAAAAATTGATCTTACATCATAGAAATGCACACTAAATGGAAATCTGATTTCTTCAGAAATCTTTCAAATGGAGGCTTGACAAGACTGGCATCAGGATGTTTTGTAGACACGATGGTCTCAGAGCCTCCTTAGAACAGCAGACAGCATGTCAGTGAGTCTCCTAGACCGGTGGTCTTGGGTTTGTGCATCAGAGAAAGCAGGAAACCCCTGTCACATGCTCTCAATGGAGACAGAGCCAGGCAGCAGGCAAAATAAGACCATGCCTCTGCTCCGGTAGTGCCTAGACAAGTTGTCCATGTCAATCAGAATTGAGGAATTCTTTTAAAAAGTGCAGATTCCATGATCTACACTCAGTGACTCTCACTCAGTGCGTCTACAACAGTGCCCCAGAATCTGTGAGATTTCACTACACTTGGGAAACTCTCAGGGACTTTATTAAACCCCTTTGGTAGTGAGACTGTCAGCAAAATAAGGGAAATAATGATCAGAACAGATACTGGAGAAAATATATAGATAATCAACAAAACCCAAAGCTGGCTCTTTCAAAAGGTCAATATGAATTCATAAGTTTCCACCCATAAGAATAAAAAAAAAGATAACCAAAGACAAAACTCACCAATATAAGGAAAGAAATAGGTTACAGATTCCACATTTCCTAATCCAATCATTTCATCAAGGTGAATTGGGCCAAATCCAAGCAATGTGATGAAACCACTCATTTTCTTTCTCATTGTCCTCCAGCTCCCCCTTCCTGCCTCTCTCCTTTGCCCCATTTCCTTTCTCCTTCTTAAGTCCTGCCCTCCATCAAGAGGAGCAATATTATCCCATGATTACAACTGATTCCGCTGCTTGGCTGACATTCAGCGTGGATGCTATCATCCCTGTAGCTGGTACACTGAAGCTCTCTGTCTCTCATGATGGACCAGAAGGTTTCACTCTAATTTCAAGTATAGGTAGGAGAGAAGGTGCAGGCACATGTTGGAGCCTTAAGTACTTCATCTAAGAAATGCAGAAGACCACAAACTGTAGGAGAAACAGAAACAGCAGCACCAGGCCCCTTTCAATGAGAGCTATGTGCCAAACCCAGCACATCACAGGATTCCTTGACATTCAGGAGCATGCCAAGTAGATTTCCATGCCAGGACTGTTGCATTTATTGTTCCTTCTGCCTGGAATGCTCTTCCCTTAGGTAACCCCACAGCCTGCTCCCTTACTTCCTCCAGATCTCTGCTTACTTGCCATCTTTCAGGGAGTCTTTCCCTCATTATCTTGAATAAAATAATAACATCATACCTACATACACCGTTTACCCTGATCTAGCAATATCTTTCTTCATACTGCCTGCCACCCTTGATTATTTACTGACCACCAAGTCTATGAAATGAGAGACTTGGTTGGTTTTCTCCTGTCCCAAACTCCTCCAATAGTGCGCAGGTCTATGGCAGGCGCTCAGAAACATTTGCTGAAGGACAGTCTGGAGCCAGGCCCTTTACACACATTGCTAACATGCACAGGTACCCTCCAAGATGGGCACTGGCCCCATTGTATTAATTATGGTACAAACTGAGATTTCAGGAGACAAGTGATACACTCAACAACACAGTCAGCATGTCAGGTTCCAAGCTTCAGAATCATATCTGCCAGCTTCCAAATCCTCAGTTCCCGGACAGAGACTTCACAGCCAAGAACATAAGAGGTTTTACATCTAACACAAAGACTCCAAACAGCTCAGATAGATACCCAGAGACACCAAAAAGAGCTCACTGAATCTCTGCACAGAGAGCACACAACTCGTCTCAGACCCTCAAACACAACTGAGACCATAACCATACACACTGTGACAAAGACCCTCCAAACAGACCAAAGTCTTCCAGACAGAAACAAATGAAAACTGCACAGATACTTCACATCATGGAGACTGACTCCCAAACCACTGGGACACTTACCGACCTAACACAAAACCCCCTAAACAGAAAGACAGAAGTTTTAATAACTCAAGAACATCATATAATCTTAAGATAAAGTTCCCAGACAAATGAAAAACTTGCAACCTGTGCATAGATCCCCAAGCAGCTGATAGTTTACACCTTTACACTGACCCATCCTTAAAGCAGCACAGAGGCATCACAACTTCGGACCCAGAATCCAAAGCTCAGTGATCTCACATTCTGGGGTGCAGACGCCTACACAGAGATCTCACACCCAGGGACTGAAAAGCCAGCAAGCTCCAAAGATGCACATCCCGGTATTCAGGCACACATCCTTGAGGCTTTGTATTATGGCTCACAAAATCCACTGAGATCAAATATCCCATCACTCACGACCCCGCCCAAAGGCTCATGGAGATCAAATGTACCCAAGCAGCACCTGTGTTGTCACACGTAGCTATACACGATCCCAAGCTGCCAGATACAGGTTATTCTCCAGGGAGAGACACCAAACTCAGGGACCTCTCCCTGGACATGAATTGCATGCATTTGTGTGAATGACCGTGCACTGCCACAAGTTCCAGACTGAGCGAGAGCTAAACAAGAATGAAACGCCGTCACCATGCACAGCCAGCGACTGCGCCAAACCTCGCCACTAAGCTATTCGACCCCTTTCGGAAAAGCAATAAAACTCGGAGGAAAATTGTACGTTCTGAAAAGTCGCGCACGCCAACGCAGGCGCACGTGTATACAGGCGCCTCTCGCCCTCCGTTCCAGGTCTGCGACCACACTGCCTGCAATCACGCGGTGGCCAATCACTGCCCAGAACGCTTCCCTGACTCCACACCCAAACCGACAGCCAGTCTCTCGCTCTGTAGTGGTCCCACCAACCAAGGGGTGGAGTTGAAAAAGAGACGGAGAAAGTTTCCACTTAATACCTGTGTCCACTCGGATTCGAAAGCAGTGGGAAGATGAAGAGGAGCAAATGGGGATGGACTCACTGGCGCCATGAGTGCCGCTGCAGGGAACTGCGGTCCATGCCTGACGCGGTGTAAGGAGACCCTCTCTCTGTTGTCACATTCCCTCTCCTGATGGTACCTTTCAGAGTGGGTGGTCTTACCGCTACCCCTCAGTGGTACATCCCAGGACAGAACTGTTTCATCTCGCGCGCCCCTTGCTGGTGGGATTGGGGAACAGCGGATATAGATGCCTGTGGACCATTCCAGGAGAATCCACAAAGGGCAGAAGGGCAAGGTTAGGGGGAAAACCCCACAGATTCCTGCAATTTTGGACTCAGAAAAAAGTCTTCAAAAACTGAAGATTACATCTCTATGGGGATCATTGTCTAACAGAGAACACTGAAAGCATTTTATCTGTGCTGGGCATTGTGCTTGTTTGTGCTTTCCTGTTCAGTACAGAATAGGTCTCATGGGGGAAAGCCAGGCACAGTCCCCCAAGGGGCATGATAGATAAAGCTTCCGACTGGGATCTGCACGCCTGGCGTGGGAAAGCCCTCTGTCGCTGACTGCGAGTAATATGTGGAAGAGACAACAGGACCTTCCATTCTATTAGGAAAGGGGTCAACGCCGAGCGGACCCAAGGACACCACCACGTAGGTGAGATAAAGACCATGGCTTTGTCACCATCTTGTCATCCCTGAATATGTTCCCTAGCAGGATCCTCAGCCTGTCTAGCTATGCCTCTCTCAGCAAGTTTAAATTTGTGTATTCATTCCATCATTCATTCATTCTCTCCAAAGCATGTGTCAAGCACAACTCTGTGTGTTAAGAAAGAGAAAATCAACCCTTTCCTCGTGGAGCTTACATTCTGTTGGGATCCTGTGGTCCCCAAATACAAGTAATGTATCAGGTGTTTGTAACTGCCACGATTAACATTAAATAGGGATAGTGAAATAGAGAGAAGGGGTGATATTTAGAAAGAGTGGTCAGGGAAGTTCTAAGATTGTGACATTTGAGCAACAGCCTAGAGGAGATATGCCTATCCGGGAGAAAAGTATCCTCGACAGAGGTAAGGCCAGTGGAAAAGCTGGGGAGTAGAACCCTGTGTAGTGTGTATGAAAACAGTGAGGAGGGCAATGTGACAGGCAGAGCATGATGGAGGGAGAGCGAGGAGATTGGGTGACAGAAGTGATGAAGGCCAGGTCCCTTGGGCCTTCTGGCCACTGGGAGGATTTTGACTTGAACCACAGGAGGTTTCTTGTCAGAGAAGTCCCCAGGCTTCTTTCTGAGGCCCAGATCGCACATGATTGTTGAGGAGCTCTTGGTTGATTTGAAGAAAAACCCTTCCCCACCCCTTCTGCAGCTGAGCATGCTTTTCCTGGAATCCCCTACACTCAAGGGGAATGCCTCCTCCTGCTCCCAGTGAACATTCTTGTCAACTGATGATACACTCAGGAGAGACAGGGCAAAGACCCTCTTGGTGTGAGTGAGGCCACACTGAGTCTTGCAAAGGCAAAGAGAGATGATATAAGAGGCACAGAGATGGCAGGGAGAAAGACAAAGATAGAGCATTAGACAGGGACGGAGAGACTACTTCTGGCACTAAACTGTCCTCACTTAGCTAGCCCAAGCCCTGCTACTGGATGATGTAGAGTACTCTTTCTCTATAGGAGAAAAGAAGCCCTCCCCTCTAGGGAATGACTCAGTTGCCCATGGCTTGGGCCTTAATCATGCTCCCTTCATCCACATCAGGGGCCTCTGCCCATCAAGACAAGGACACGCTCCATTCCTGGGGAGGCACATGCTGTACGCAGGGTCCCTCACAACCTATCCTGCCCAGACTGCCCTCCTGCTGATCTCACTGCCAATGTCTCCTTTAATGGGGGAAAGAGAGGCAGGGATCTCTGCATTTGTGGTGGAGCCTCATGCAAATTGGTGAATGTGAGATTTCTCCCCAGCTGCTTGGAGGCTCACCTCTGTACCTTCCCCCACCATGTCCCCAGTGAATGTGAAGATTACATTCCACACATCAGGGAAGAAGCTGGGTGTGTGATGGGGAGACACAGAGACATATCCTGACAGTGAGTCAGTCATAGGGTCCTTGTGGCCCTGTGCAAACACCCCCCTCCCCCACTACCTGGCCAGGGTCGTGCTGATTCTTCCCTGCCTCCTCCAAGGAGCCCGAGCTTACATCCAATTCCCGCCCTCCTCATGACCTGAGACCTTCCATTTGCACAGGGCCTTGGGCGGCCGTCTGCTATCGGTGCCCTCCTTGTTGTGGGTTGGGCAGATGGACCAAGGGAGTGTGTGTACAGAGTTTCTGTCACAGGGCCCCTGTCAAGGGTGGTAGTCATATCAGCAAGTATTGTTCTTAAGAGGATTATTACCTGGGCTATTGTAAACTGCACATTAGCACCCTCTCTGAGGATGGGGCCCCAAGCTTTTATCTCTGTAGAGAGGCACGGTAGAAATCTTAGCAAATGTGACATCACAGACCTACTTCTAAGACCCGTGCCAGTGGGGACCCTCCAGTCTTCCTCTTAAAACTATTCTCATATGCAGATACATGAACAGCTGAGAGGCCCAACCCTCTGGACAAAGGCCCCCCAAATCGTTCTGAGATTTCATGCTCTGGGACAGAGATCTGCAAACAGTTCATACTGCTCATCCTGGACACCAACCCCAAACAGCTCTAATAGGTCACACCTGAGAACACAGATGCACTCCAGCTCAGAAATTCCAACTGTGGCCTTGGATGAATTAGGATCCCTAAGAGAAACAGCATTGCTCACAGCCAGTTCTACAGGGTTAACTTGTAACCTCTGTGGTTCCTGAATGACACTGCAATCTGAAGGAATTCTGGGTGACAAACAGGAAGAGGCACACTGTGCTTTGGAGAAACTGGCCCTTATTTAGTCACACAGCTTCCTCAGGAAAAGGTTCAGTGACCCCAGATTCTGGCAACTTCCCACATACACAAAAGCATGGAAATGATTAACTTGCAGTGTCTGATCTCTGTGTTTCACAGTAATCTTTTGCCAGTATTCATGCTAGACTTCATGTATTTCCTAGGCAAAACTCATATTGCCTTCACTGCTACCTCCTCAGAGCAGTGTTCTCAGAGCTAACAGAGGAGCTGTGTCCCGGGATATAGTCCCCAGGAGACCCCGAATCCAACCTAAACTCACAACTCTTCTGTTGTATGTGTTTCTTTAAGTGGACACTACTCTAGCTAATAGCTCCCATTTACCTCAGTGGCTTCACACCCCTCCCCCAGAGCCTACAGTCTGCACCCTGGGACACAGAACCCCACATCTTTGCCTCTGGGCTACTGAGTGGGCATTTGCACTGAGTCTCTGTTCAGTCAACCCCAAGGGAGAGAGGCCTCCAGACTTGCAATTCCTGCAGCCCACAGTCACCAGCATGTCATCCTGAGGAAGGCAGGTTCATTCCAGGGGTGTGGTGTGCCTTAGAGCTGAGGGGTTCAGAAATTGATTTCCCATGTCTGGGTCCTGAGAATGGCTCTAATCCCACCCTGGTCAACTCTAGTCATGGTAACTTTGTATCCTGCCCCATGGGAGGTTCAAAGTGAATGCCAGATCCACAGCAGAAGCTCCAGGGACCTGGTCCTCTCTATCGCAGCACCCACTCTGAACTACTGAATTCTGGAGAGAGGAGACGGTTTCCCGTCACGGTGCCTATGACAACTTCCTTACATCCCTTTAATCACCTCTGTCATTTTTCAGAGTCCGTCTCCTGGGGACAGCTGCCTCAATTCCTCTTTCTCCCCAAATTCCCACCCCTCCCCTCCCCTTTCAATAGGCCTCAGGGGCCTCTTTAGCCCCTCCCCCAGCTCTACTCACAGGGCCTCACCCCATTTGTGTCCTCTCACCAAGCACCCACGCTACCTCAGAAGATTCCCTCAAGACCCTGCCTGCTCCCTGCATTCTGCAGTACACCTATTTCCTGCCCACACACAAGGTCTGTCATAAAGTCCCTGTGAGGACCGAACTGAAAAATCTGTTCAGGATCCAGATAAAATTCAGACTCTGACCAGGAGCCCGGGGCAGTTCTTGTGGGGCTGGAAGGAAAAGGATTGGGTCTCCGAGAGGAGCATCTGGTCTCAGCGTCCTGCAGGGGTGAAAGGGTTTTCTTCAAGGGTCCTAGTGAAGATGAAGTGAAATGGCACCTTATAAGTGCTTATGCATGCATGCCAAGTGTGTGCCAATTCTCCTGAGTCATGACTACCAGGCTCCTCTGTCCATGGCATTCTCCAGGCAAGAATACTGGAATGGGTTGCCATTTCCTCCTCCAGGGGATCTTGCCTATCCAGGGATCAAATCCCCATTTCCTGCATCTCTTGCACTGGCAGGTGAATACTTTACCACTGAGCCTCCTGGGTAGCCCCAACATTTGCTGAGAGTTAATCGAATATTGTGTTCTCACTACACACACACACACAGTCTAACATAAAGCAAAACTAAAGGGACACACGGAAAGTTTAGGAGATGTTGGGTATGTCTATTACTTTGATTGTGGTGATAATAGTATCATTGTTTGCATATGTCCAAACTCATCAAATTGTACACATTAAATATATACAATTTGCTGTATATCAATTCTATTTCAATAAAGATGTTTATAAAAGGACAGCAGAAAAATGTTCTCCCCAAAATTGATACTTACGTAAAACAAGCACATTTCTTGAAAAATACTGATGAGCAAATTCACTCAAAAAGTAATGAGGATGAATATCTTTATATCTATTAAGTAAGTTCATGCATGTGCATGCTAAGTCACTTCCAACATGTCTGACTCTTTAGGATCCTATGAACCATAGCCCGCACGGCTCTTCTGTCTCTGGGATTCTCCAGGTAAGAATACTGGAGTGGGTGGCCAGGGCCTCCTCCAGGGGATCTTTCTTACCCAGGGATTGAACCTGAGTCTCTCATGCATTGACAGGCAGCTTCTTCACCTCTAGCACGAGCTGGGATGTCCCAAGGAAGTTAATTCCTTTGTCTCATATTATGAGGCCATTGTTGCCTGATAACACACAGCCATGTCATACTCCTTTTCCAGTTTTGAAGCAGTCACCTCTTCCATCTTTGATTCTAACTTGCTTCTTGTCCTGCATACAGGTTTCTCAGGAGACAGGTCGAGTAGTCTGGTACTCCGCTCTGTTTCAGAATTTTCTACAGTTTGTTGTGATCCATGCAGTCAGAGGTCTTAGCGTAGTCAATGACGCAGAAGCCGATGTTTTTCTCGAATTCCCCTTGCTTTCTCTGTGATCTAACGAATGTTGGTAATTTGACCTTTGGTTCCTCTGCCTCCTTGAAACCTAAGCTCTATATCTGGAAGTTCTTGGTTCAAGTACTATTGAAGCCTAGCTTGAAGGAGTTTTCTAAGCAGGAAGCTTCAGAAATTGGGGACAATCTAAGTGGAGAAGCTTAGGAAATTGGATGGTGTGAAGGAAGCCTGATAAGAGAGACAAGAAAAGGAAGCTCTACTTTCGTTGTTGCTAGCAAGGTGGACAGGGGCTAGACCATGCCTTCAAGTCCTTGTGTAGGAGGGTAGCATTATCTAGAAAGACACAGAAAGTTCTGCAACTGTAAGAGAAGGAGGGAGAGGGTGGGAAGAGGGAGACAGACACCCTGAGTGGATGTAAGAGACCAGTTAGAAGGGGCGTTGAGAATTAAATGGAGCGAGGCTTTGGACCAGAGCAGATGTGGTGGACGTGAGTAAAAGTAGACACATTAGGCGTTTACGAAGATGGACAGAACTCAGCAAGAATTTGGATTTGAGGTGAGGGAGAGAGATTCGTAAACATGGTTAAGACCAAGTTTGTGTGTTCTGTCATAAGAGTACGAAACTGTCATGGGAAATCCTAGAAGTTGTCCAGGTCTGGGAAGAATTCCAAAATACGATTTTTATGTTTTTGAGCTCATGGTCTAGATGGATACAATAACCAATATTTAAATACTTAAATGTTCCTTTTCCTTTCAAAAAAAGTGTTGAGGTATAATTTGTGTACAATAAAAGCCAACACTTTAAAGCATTACAGTTTGTAGAGTTTTGACAAATGTATACAGTGGTGTAAAAGCTACCACAATAAAAATGTAGAAAATGGCCCATTGTTCAAAAATGCTCCCTTGGGGTATTTGCCATCAGACTCCTTCTTCCACTCCTATACCCTGGCAACCACAGATACATTTCTGTGTGAATAGTTGTGCCTTTTCCAGAAATCCATTTTCATGAAATCATATAATATGTAGCCTTCTGTGTCTGGTTTCTCACAGTTTTTGCACAGTTGTGACACATCCTTGCTGTTGCATGCATTAGTAGTTCTTTATTATTATTACTGTGTAGTATTCCTTTGTACAGGTATACTCTTTTGCTTTTCCTTCATCTGTATACCAGTTATTGAATAGTTGGGTTGTTTCTACGTGTGGCTACTAGGAATACATGTGTGGAATATTTGAGTACAGGCCACTGTGTGAGCACGTTTTCATTTCTCTTGGGTAAAATTGTCTAGGAGTAGAAATGCTTGGTCATATAAAGCTTCCCAGGTGGCGCTAGTGGTAAAGAACCCACCTGCCAATGCAGGAGTCTCAGGTAGGATCCCTGGGTCTGAAAGATCCCCTGGAGTAGGAAATGGCAACCCGCTCCAGTATTCTCATCTGGAAAATTCCGTGGACAGGGGTCCTGGCAGGTACAGTCCATGGGGCCCCAAAGAGTTGGATACAACTGAGCAACTGAACACACACACATACACACATGCACACACACACACACACGTACATGGTGATTTACATACCTTAGACTCTAAACTGTGTCCTCTGTAGACAACATACAATTGGATCTTGTTTTTATTTTTATTTATTGTTTTTGAATATTGAATTTTATTTTTTTAATATATATTTTTATTTTACTGATCTTGTTTTTATTTTTAAATTGGTCTCTCAATGTCTGCCTTGTGGTCATATTGTTTTATCTATTCACATTTAATGTTGATACAGACTTACATCTGCCAATATATTTTTCTATCTCATGTCATTTTGTTCTATGGTCCAATGGCAACCCATTCCAGTACTCTTGCCTGGAAAATCCCATGGATGGAGGAGCCTAGTGGGCTACAGTCCATGGGGTCGTTATGAGTTGGACACGACTGAGCGACTTCACTTTCACTTTTCATTTTCATGCATTGGAGAAGGAAATGGCAACCCACTCCAGTACTCTTGCCTGGAGAATCCCAGGGACGGAGGAGCCTGGTAGGCTGCCGTCTGTGGGGTCGCACAGAGTTGGATACGACTGAAGTGACTTAGCAGCAGCAGCATGTTACTGCTTTCTTTTGCATTAAATGGGTATTTTCTAGTGTAGCATTTTAAATTCTTTACTGATTTTTCCACTATTTTTAAGTTATTTCCTTAGCTATATGCTACCATAAACAACTTCAGTTCAGTTCAGTCGCTAAGTCGTGTCTGACTCTTTGTGACCCCGTGGCATGCAGCACACCAGGGCTCCCTGTCCATCACCAACTCCCGGAGGTTGCTCAAACTCATGTCCATCAAGTCAGTGAAAAAGCTACCCCACTGGCTTTGTTCATAGTGATGCTTCCTAAGGCCCACTGGACTTCACCCTCCAGGATGTCTGCCTCCAGGTGAGTGATCACACCATCGTGGTTATCTGGGTCATTAAGATCTTTTTTTTTTTTTTGTATAGTTCTTCTGTATATTCTAGCCACCTCTTCTTAATATCTTCTGCTTCTGTTAAGTCCATATCGTTTCTGTCCTTTATTGTGCCCATATATGCATGAAATATTCCCTTGGTATCTCTAATTTTCTTGAAGATCTCTCTAGTCTTTCCCAGTCTATTGTTTTCCTCTATTTATTTGCAGTGATCACTGAGGAAGCCTTTCTTATCTCTCCTTGCTGTTCCTTCAAACTCTGCATTCAGATGGGTATATCTCTCCTTTTCTAAAGTAAGGTGTTTATTACTAATGCCACTAATAAACATCTTACTGTATCACAATCAGCTTGAAATTTATACTAATCCTAATGAGATATAGAAACCCTACTCCTATATTGCTCTATTCCAATTTCCATCTTTTTCTTATGTTGTCACCAATAGTAGATCTATAAAGAGTACATCCCATTAATACACTCTTATCATTATTATATTACTATAATGTTACGTCTATGAAAACCTGATATAAGGCAGAATATCAGGTATATGTTTACAACTTCTGTTCTATTAACCTTCTTTGTCATGGTTTCTGATACTTTGTATATGTTCGTGTGGATCTGACACCATCCTGGCTTGTTTCCTTACGTAATACAGCTTTGCTCGCAACCACCTCCTTTGTGCTGTTACTGCAAATATATTACATTCCATATGTTATTGGCCCAACAATAATTGGGCTTCCCTGGTGGCTCAAACAGTAAAGAATCTGCCTGCAATGCAGGAGACTTGTGTTCAACCCTTGGTCAGGAAGATTCCCTGGAGAAGGGAATGGCTAACCACTGCAGTATTCTTGCCTGGAGAATCCCATGGAAAGAGGAGCCTACAGAGGCGGGCTACAGTAATGTGGTTGCCAAGAGTGAGACACGACTGAGCAACTACCACATTCACAACAATAATTTATGTGATATTGTTTTAGACAGTTGCTTTTTAAATACAGGAAGAAAGGCGTGAAATGTGAACTCATAAAGTACTTTTGTTTACATAATTACCTTTACCTGAGCTCTTTGTTTTTTCACATGGAATCTAATTAACATCTGAATTCACTTATTGCAGCCTGAACAACTTCCTTTAGTTTTTTTCTAGTAAGCCAGTTCTACCAACAAATTCACTGAGGTTTTTTTTGTTTGTTTGTTTTTTTGTAACTTGGGAATGCGTTTATTTTGCTTTCATTTCTATTTTTTAAACCACTTTATTGTGGTATGTTTGACATGTAAACAGCTGTGAATTCATCACCAGCTTCAATATACAAAACTCAACTGTATTTCTATACTAGTGGTGAATACTCCTAATAAGTAATAAAATTCCAGTTAGAATAAAAAGAACAGTATACTTAGGAGTTAATTTAACCAAGGAGGTGTAAGATTTGTACACTGAAAATGCCAAAACACAGTTGAAAGAAATGAATGAAAATGGAAACAAATGGTCACTGACTATCAATGGGCACTAGAGTTTCCCCTAGAAATTTGCTGTCATTGTACACACATCTCTGAGCATGTGGGAATATTTTCCTAAGGCACTTTCACAGCAGGGAGACTGCTGGATCAAAGACTTCCTTGCCTAAACAGACATCTCTATAGAGTGCCTACTATGTGCATGTGCCTGACGCTGTTCTAAACGCCAAGGAGGCATCACAGAATAGGACTAACACATGTCCCTCTTTCAAGAAGGCAAATGCTGCTGAGGGTGAGGGCAGGATGGAATGTAAATTCTGATGGGAGCTGCCACAGACCCCTGCAAAGGTGTTTCACCAGTTCACACTGGCCTCAGTGGAGCAAGGGAGTGAATGTGCCTTTACTGGCATCTTGGCACCATTTGTAGGGTGGGAAGTCTAGGCAAGAGGCTGGACTCCTTATGTCCAGTTCCCTAGAAGAGCTTCAAGTCCACAACTAGGAATGATCCATGTAGGGATTTCAGGGGACGTGAACACCCTAGGTGTCTATACCCTAGCTTGTGACATCACAAAGTGTATTTGACAAAGCATGGGAGGTATCTGCCCCATCGGTGGCTCTGCACCCTGAGTGTGCCATCTCTGACCTGGAGATAAGTCTGTGAGCCAGGGATTGAGGGTGCTGAAACCTTGAGGGGTTTAGTATGTCTTGGGCTGTGAACTTTGGGGTTTGTAGGATGTGGGGTACCATGGTCTGAGGTCTCTTTGTGGTGGCTGCATGGAACACTGTGAAAGAGCTGTATGCCTTCACCATACCAGTGCTCTGTGCAGTTGGTTTGATGGTGTCCTGTGGTGTGAGCTGTGTGATTGCAACTTCTGTGTCCAGGGTGTGAGGTCTCTGAGCTGTGGGATTTCTCCATGGCAGCTTACGAAGTTGCTAAAATGCATGTCGGCCTGTATTCAACTTTCATCTCAGCTGATTTCGTGTGTCTTACCTCACTTATCGAGTCTCCAGGAGTTTCAGTTTGGTGGATTGTTTGGTGTTGGGTGTTCAGTGCAGTGAGAAACAGCAGTTCAGTGCTGTTTCCTTGGTCCGTATCTGGCCGAGTGTATCATTGAAATTTGGGTTTTGTGACCCACAGTGTGAGGTCCCTGGGGTATTTGTGAGTCTGGATCCAGGCTCTGATGCTGCACAGCTGGCGGGAGACCAGGGTCCCAGAGGGAGTTGCTCTGTCTTTGGTCCTGTGCTGCAGGGATTGAAACCCTGAGCCACTTGGGCATTTATGTCTCGATTGAGATACTTTGTCACTTGCCAGGCTTCAGACATGAGGTGTTTGTGACCTCCTGATGTCTCCATCTGACAGCTGTCTAGAAAGAAAGTGAGAGGTTGATCGATCTGAATTGACTGTGAAGTCGTCCACTGCTGTTTCTGTTAACCAGGCTTCCTTGTCCAGACCGTTGCCGTATGGGGTTGCCTTCCTTGAGGCCCTCCATGGGGGCCAGTTTCTTGCTACTGTTTTCAAGGTCTCGCTCAGGCACAGTGGTGGAAATGCCATTGTGGAGGATGAGTTTTTTTCTGTGACTCTGACAAAATGCAGCAGGGACACCCTGCTGTTTCCTAATATATCCTCTGTGTGACATAAAGCTGCCCCTCTCTCCATCTTAACTTATTCCCAAACCTGCAGAACATCATCACCTCCACAGCAAAGCTGTCAGCTAGGAGCCCCACTGTAAACCCAGCCCTGGGAAACCTTCCTTGTCATTGACGTGTCTGCTTTCTTCAAACTGCCTCTGCTTCTGAGCCCTGCTCTCTGGTGAGGCCCCTTGTCTCAGCTGTCTGGTGTCCTGAAGTCTGGGGAAGCCTTCCAACCTGAGAAGGGCAGGGGAACTGGAGGTCACACCCCAAGGGAAAACGACAAGGCCATTCTAACTTTTCCCAACATTTCCTGTCATTCCAAAATGTAAACGAATGCCTGTTAGCCTCTCCTTTGAAAAAGTAATTGAAGTCTTCCTGCAGTTGTGTGTCAGGCAGGAGTGCATTGAACACACTGGGAACAAGTCACCTGAATGTTGGGGGTGGGTGCATGGGTGCTCAGTCCTGTCTGCCTCTCTGTGACACCGTGGTCTTCAGCCTGCTGGGCTCTTCTGTCCATGGGATTTTCCAGGCAAGAATACAGGAGTGGGTTACCATTGCCTCTCCCTGGGAATCTTCTCAATCCAGGGATCTAACCCGTGTCCTCCTGTCTCCTACATTGGCAGGCACTGTGCCACCTGGGAAGCGCTTTTGGTGCTGGGGGCAGGCAGGGAGTGTGTGGAAAACTTCCTCTTGTTTTTTGAAATAGAAAGCTTGACAAGTGAGAATAAGACGGGGTAAACAACTACTACACCTGCTGAAAGTGAAAGTCGCTCAGTCGTGTCTGACTCTTTGTGACCCCATGGTCTATACAGTCCATGGAATTCTCCAGGCCAGAATACTGGAGTGGGTAGCCTTTCCCTTCTCCAGTGGATCTTCCCAACCCAGGGATCAAACCCCGGTTTCTGCATTGCAGGCAGATTCTTTACCAGGTGAGCCATAATGGAAGCCCAAGAATACTGGAGTGGGTAGCCTATCCCTTCTCCAGCAGATCTTCTCAACCCAGCATTGAACCAGGGTGTCCTGCATTGCAGGCAGATTCTTTACCAGCTGAGCTATCAGGGATTGAAACATTTCACATTGTTGTCCTTCAGTAGCTCAGTTATGTCCAACTCTTTACAACCTCATGGACTGCACCATGCCCGGCTTCCCCATCCCTCACTATATCCCAGAGTTTGCTCAAACCCATGTCCATTGAGGCAGTGATTCCATCCAACCATTTCATCCTCTGTCACCCCCTTCTCCTCCTGCCCTCAATCTTCCCCAGCGTCAGGGACTTTTCCACTGAGTCAACCCTTCGCATCAGGTAGCCAAGTACTGCTGCTTCAGCTTCAGCATCAGTCCTTCCAATGAATATTCAGGACTGATTTCCTTTACAATTGACTGGTTTCATCTCCTTGCAGTCCAAGTGACTCTCAAGAGTCTTCTCCAACACCACAGTTCAGAAGCATCAATTCTTCAGCGCTCAGCTTTCTTTATAGTCCAAGTCTCACATCCATACATGACTACTAGAGAGATGATAGCTTTGACTAGATGGACCTTTGGTGGCAAAGTAATGTCTCTGCAAACTCATATGCTGTCTAGTTTGGTCATAGCTTTTCTTCCAAGAAACAAGCCTCTTTTAATGTCATGGCTGTAGTCACCATCTGCAGTGATTTTGGAGCCCAAGAGGATAAAGTCTCTCATTGTTTCCACTGTTTCCCCATCTAATTGCCATGAAGTGACGGGACCAGATGTCATGATGTTAGTTTTCTGAATGTTGAGTTTTAAGCCAACTTTTTCACTCTCCTCTTTCCCTTTCATCAAGAGGCTTTTTAGTTCCTCTTCACTTTCTGCCATAATGGTGGTGTCATCTGCATATCTGAGGTTATTGATATTTCTCCAGACAATCTTGATTCCAGCTTGTGCTTCTTCCAGGCCACCGTTTCTCATGATATACTCTGTGTATAAGTTAAATTAGCAGGGTGACGATAAAGAACCTTGACGGACTCATTTCCCTCTTTTGAACCAGTCTACTCTTCCCTGTTCATTTCTAACTGCTACTTCTTGACCTGCATACAGATTTCTCAGGAGGCAGGTAAGGTGGTCTGGTAGTCCCATCTGTTTAAGAATTTTCCACAGTTTGTTGTGATCCGCAGAGTCAAAGGATTTGGTGTAGTCAATAAAGCAGAAGTAGATATTTTTTCTGGAATTCTCTTGCCTTTTCAATGATCAACGGATGTTGGCAATTTGATCTCTGATTCCTCTGCCTTTTCTAAATCCAGCTTGAACACCTGGAATTTTCCAGTTCACATAGTGTTTAAGGCTTGCTTGGAGAATTTTGAGCATTATTTTACTAGCGTGTGAGATGAGTGCAATTGTGGGATAGTTTGAGTACTCTTTGGCATAGCCTTTCTTTGGGATTGGAATGAAAACTGACTTTTTCCAGTCCTATGGCCACGCTGAGTTTTCCAAATTTGCTGGCATATTGAGTGCAGCACTTTCACAGGATCATCTTTTAGTGTTTGAAATAGCTCAACTGGAATTTCATCACCTCCACTAGCTTTCTTTGTAGTGATGCTTCCTAAGGCCCACTTGACTCTGCATTCCAGGATGTCTGGCTCTAGGTGAGTGATCACACCGTCATGGTTATCTGGGTCATGAAGATCTTTTTTGTATAGTTCTTCTGTGTATTGTAGCCACATCTTCTTAATATCTTCTGCTTCTGTTAGCTTTGTACCATTTCTCTCCTTTATTATGCCCATATATACATGAAATGTTCCCTTGGTATCACAAATTTTCTTGAAGAGACCTCTAGTTTTTCCCATTCTATTGTTTTCCTCTATTTCTTTGCACTGGTCACTGAGGGAGGCTTTCTTATCTCTTCTTGCTATTCTTTCCAACTCTGCATTGAAATGGTTATATCTTTCCTTTTCTCCTTTGCCTTTAGCTTCTCTTCTTTTCTCAGCTATTTGTAAGGCCTCCTCAGACGACCATTTTGCCTTTTTCCATTCCTTTTTCTTCGTGAACGTCTTGATCACTGCCTCCCGTACAATGTCACGTACCTCTGTCCATAGTTCTCCAGGCACTCTGTCTATCAGATCTAATCCCTTGGATCTATTTGTCACTTCCACTGTATATTTGTAAGGGATTTGGTTTAGATTGTACCTGAATGTTCTAATGTTTTTCCCTACTGTCTTCAATTTAAGTCTGAATTTTGCAATAAGGTGCTCATGATCTGAGCCACAGTCATCTCCTGATCTCGTTTTTGCTGACTGTTTAGAGCTTCTCCATCTTTTGCTGGAAAGAATGTAATCAATCTGATTTCATTACTGACCATCTGGTGATGTCCATGTGTAGACTCTTCTTTTGTGTTGTTGGAAGAGGGTGCTTGCTATGACCAGTGCGTTCTCTTGGCAAAACTCTGTTAGCCTTTGCCCTGCTTTATTTTGTACCCCAAGGCCAAAGTTGCCTGCTACTCCAGGTATCTCTCGACTTCCTACTTTTGCATTCCAGTCTCCTATGGTGAAAAAGACATCGTTTGGGGGTGTTAGTTCTAGAAGGTCTCTTAGGTCTTCATAGAACCATTCAACTTCAGCATCCCTGGTTGGGGCAAAGACTTGGGTTACTGTGATATTGAATTGTTTGCCTTGGAAACAAACAGAGATCATTCTGTTGTTTTTGAGATTGCACCCAAATACTGCATTTCAGACTGTTTTGTTGACTATGAGGGCTACTCCATTTCTTCGAAGGGATTCTTGCCCACTGTAGAAGATACAATGGTCATCTGAATTAAATTCGCCCATTCCAGTCCATTTTAGTTCACTGATTCCTAAAATGTCGATGTTCACTCTTGCCATGTCCTGTTTGACCACTTTCAATTTATCTTGATTCATGGACCTAACATTCCAGGTTCCTATGCAATATTGTTCTTTACAGCATCAGACTTTACTTCCATCAGCAGTCACACCCAGAACTGGGCATTGTGTTTGCTTTGGCTCTGTCTCTTCATTCTTTCTGGTGTTATTTCTCCACTCTTCTCTAGTAGCATATGGGGCACCTACCGACCTGGGGAGTTCATCTTTCAATGTCATATCTCTTTGCCTTTACATACTGTTTATGGGGTTCTCAAGGCAAGAATACTGAAGTGGTGTACCAGTACCTTCTCCAGTGGAGCACGTTTTGTCAGAATTCTCCACCATGACCTGTCCATCTTGGGTGGCCCTACGCAGCCTGGCTCATAATTTCACCGAGTTAGACAAGGCTGTGGTCCACGTGATGAGTTTGATTAGAAGTGCTTAGGACACTGCAACTCAGAAGAATGATTACCTAAAACTCAGAGACGCGCCCCAGGATGCCAGCTGACTCCTTGAGTGACCTCACTAAAGCAGCCACTGAATGGGGATGTGTCAGTGAGAAAGGGGATTCCCCTTGGTCCAGATTTGAGGCCTGGGTCGCCAAGACAGCAGCCTCCCTATCTGTGTCAAAGGCTGAGGTTGCTCACCTTGGCCGTGGTGGACGTTTTGTCCTTCCATACGCAGGACTTGCATTGTTGGCAAATGGAAGTCTCTCCCCTGTAGTACCTCCCACCTCCTGTGGTGGTGCCTCCCACCTCTGCAGGCACAATGGAGTGTTCCAGTCTCACACCTCATCTTCCAGCACCCCCAGGAGGTGAGACCCCCATGGGGAGCCATTTTTCACTCACTCTGTTGGTCCTGGCTGGGACCCGACTATTTGCATTTCTGTTGCTACTGCTGCTGCTAAGTCATTTCAGTCATGTCCGACTCTGTGTGACCCCATGGATGGCAGCCCACCAGGCTCCCCGGTCCCTGGGATTCTCCAAGCAAGAACACTGGAGTGGGTTGCCATTTCCTTCTCCGATGCATGAAAGTGAAAAGTGAAAGTGAAGTCGCTCAGTCGTGTCTGACCCTCAGCGACCCCATGGACTGCAGCCTTCCAGGCTCCTCAGTCCATGGGATTTTCCAGGCAAGCGTACTGGAGTGCGGTGCCATTGCCTTCTCCATTTGCGTTTCTAACCCTGCTCGGTCTCCCTCCTACACAACTGGTGAACTCCATGATGAGCAATGGTCTACGTTTAGACCTTTAAACTCTAACAAGGTTTCCTCTTGTTAACTGTAACAGAGTGTCTGCCCAAGAATGATGCGAGGAGGGAGTCAACAAGCTTTACTTCTCCTGCACCACTGATGCACAGCATTGTGGCAGCATCTATCAGGGTGAAAAATCGTTATAAATCCTTGTCTTGTCTCAAAGGGAACTTGTTCAGGTCATGTTGTTAATATTTGAGGGAGTGGAAGCAAAAGCATTTTGAAGCCCAACGTGGGGCGTCTTCTGTGTGAGTGTGTGTGTGTGCACTTTAAATACAGAGAAACGTGTTTGAAAGGAACAGGGAGGCACCAATAACTAACCCCTGTGGTAGGCCCTGGAAGCAGAGACTGTGGAGTGTGATGACCTGTGTAGTCCATGTACTGATACACTAATGAAATCTTTCTCCAGCCCCGTACTCATGTAATATTTGAGTAACCAAATGGACTACGACAGGGCTGTCTGCTGTCACCCTGTTTGTTTAATCTATACGCTGAGTACATCATGAGAAATGCGCAGCTGGATGAGTTACAAGCTGGAATCCTGATAGGCAGGAGAAACATCAACAACCTCAGATATGCAGATGATATAACACTAATGGCAGAAAGCAAAGAGGAACTAAGGAGCCTCTTGATGAGGGTGAAGGAGGAGAGTGAAAGAGCCGGCTTAAAACTAAATATTAAAAAAACTAAGATCATGGCATCTGGCCCCATGACTTCATGGCAAATAGAGGGAGAAAGGTGGAAGCTGTGACAGATGTCCCCATCTTGGGCTCTAAAATCACTGCAGAAGGTGACTGCAGCCATGAAATCAGAAGTCGTTTGCTTCCTGGCATGAGAGCTCTGAGAAGCTTAGTGTGTTAAAAGCAGAGACATTACTCTGCCAACAAAGGTCCATATAGTCAAGGCTATGGTCTTCCCAGCAATCCTGTATGGTTGTGACAGCTGTACCGTAAAGAAGGCAGAGTGCTGAAGAATTGATGCCTTCAAAGTTTGGTTCTGGAGAAGACTCCTGAGAGTCCCTTGGATAGCAAGGAGATCAAGCCAGTCAATCTTAAGGGAAATCAACCCTGAATACTCATTGGAAGGACTGATGTTGAAGCTGAATCTCCAGTATTTTGGTCGTCTTATGTGAACAGCTGACTGACTGGAAAACTCTCTGTTGCTGGGAAGGATTTAGGGCAGAAGGAGAAGAGGGCATCAGAGGATGAGATGGCTGGATGGCATCACAGATGCAATGCACATGAACTTGGGCAAACTTTGGGAGATGGTGAGGGACAGAGAGGCCTGGTGTGCTGTAGTCCATGGAGTCGGAAAGAGTTGGAAACAACTGATCAACTGAGTATATTGTAGAATTCCTGGAACACAGGTTAACAGAATGTGAAGTTGGGTGGAGATAGGGAAGACCACAGAGAGAGAAAGAGAAAGAGAGAGACAGCACAGGTTCGAGCACTACACAGGGTTCTCTGGGAGTCAAAATGGCTGTCTGGGGAGGCCTTACAATTAGCTGTGAAACGAAGAGAAGCGAAAAGCAAAGGAGAAAAGGAAAGATATAAACATCTGAATTCAGAGTTCCAAAGAGTAGCAAGAAGAGATAAGAAAGCCTTCTTCAGTGATCAATGCAAAGAAATAGAGGAAAACAACAGAATGGGAAAGACTAGAGATCTCTTCAAGAAAATCAGAGATACCAAAGGAACATTTCATGCAAAGATGGGCTCGATTAAGGACAGAAATGGTATGGACCTAACAGAAGCAGAAGATATTAAGAAGAGATGGCAAGAATACACAGAAGAACTGTA
Organism: Bos indicus; assembly: GCF_029378745.1. NCBI lineage: Eukaryota > Metazoa > Chordata > Mammalia > Artiodactyla > Bovidae > Bos > Bos indicus. Next base: position 97,142,240 of record NC_091789.1, read on the forward strand.
CAAAAAAGATCTTCACGACCCAGATAATCACGATGGTGTGATCACTGACCTAGAGCCAGACATCCTGGAATGTGAAGTCAAGTGGGCCTTAGAAAGCATCACTACGAACAAAGCTAGTGTAGGTGATAGAATTCCAGTTGAGCTATTCCAAATCCCGAAAGACGATGTTGTGAAAGTGCTGCACTCAATACGCCAGCAAATTTGGAAAACTCAGCAGTGGCCACAGGACTGGAAAAGGTCAGTTTTCATTCCAATCCCAAAGAAAGGCAATGCCAAAGAATGCTCAAACTACCACACAATTGCACTCATCTCACACACTAGTAAAGAAATGCTCAAAATTCTCCAAGCCAGGCTTCAGCAATTTGTGAACCGTGAACTTCCTGATGTTCTAGCTGGTTTTAGAAAAGGCAGAGGAACCAGAGATCAAATTGCCAAAACCCGCTGGATCATGGAAAAAGCGAGAGAGTTCCAGGAAAATATCTATTTCTGCTTTATTGACTATGCCAAAGCCGTTGACTGTGTGGATCACAATAAACTGTGGAAAATTCGAAAGAGATGGGAATACCAGACCACCTGATCTGCCTCTTGAGAAATTTGTATGCAGGTCAGGAGGCAACAGTTAGAACTGGACATGGAACAACAGACTGGTTCAAAATAGGAAAAGGAGTTCGTCAAGGCTGTATATTGTCACCCTGTTTATTTAACTTATATGCAGAGTACATCATGAGAAACGCTGGACTGGAAGAAACACAAGCTGGAATCAAGATTGCCTGGAGAAATATCAATAACCTCAGATATGCAGATGACACCACCCTTATGGCAGAAAGTGAAGAGGAACTAAAAAGCCTCTTGATGAAAGTGAAAGTGGAGAGTGAAAAAGTTGGCTTAAACCTCAACATTCAGAAAACAAAGATAATGGCATCCGGTCCCATCACTTCATGGGAAATAGATGGGGAAACAGTGGAAACAGTGTCAGACTTTATTTTTCTGGACTCCAAAATCACTGCAGATTTTGATTGTAGCCATGAAATTAAAAGACGCTTACTCCTTGGAAGGAAAGTTATGACCAACCTAGATAGCATATTCAAAAGCAAAGACATTACCTTGCCATCAAAGGTTAGTCTAGTCAATGCTATGGTTTTTCCAGTGGTAATGTATGGATGTGAGAGTTGTACTGTGAAGAAGGCTGAGCGCCAAAGAATTGATGCTTTTAAAGTGTGGTGTTGGAGAAGCCTCTTGAGAGTCCCTTGGACTGCAAGGAGATCCAACTACTCCATTCTGAAGATCAGCCCTGGGATTTCTTTGGAAGGAATGATGCTAAAGCTGAAACTCCAGTACTTTGGCCCCCTCATGCGAAGAGTTGACTCATTGGAAAAGACTCTGATGCTGGGAGGGATTGGGGGCAGGAGGAGAAGAGGACGACAGAGGATGAGATGGCTGGATGGCATCACTGACTCGTTGGACGTGAGTCTGAGTGAACTCTGGGAGTCGGTGATGGACAGGGAGGCCTGGCGTGCTGCGATTCATGGGGTCGCAAAGAGTCGGACACAACTGAGCGACTGATCTGATCTGATCTGATCTCTGGGAGTCCACTACAAATTCTGATCAGCTTATGTGTGTGGGAGATGCACCTAAGGCCAAGAAAAGAGCCACGGAAAAGGATTGGGTGGAGGAATCCCAGAGCTCACAGAGGGATGGAGACAGTTCTTCTTACCTGCCAGAGGGAAGAAAACACTCAGAATGTGCAGGTGTCTTGCACATTAATCAGCAACTTATTACCTCAGTCGTGGGGCTAATTAGCCCTAGATTAGTGACTGCTCTTGTCCAGTCTAACAATGATTGAAATCAGGCCTGAAAAGGATAAATCTCCTTCTAAGCATCTGAAATGCATCACAGGATCAATCCCAACATCACTGAAAGGAATTATCATTATTGCTATTACTCCTATCCTAAAATCTAGAACCCAACAAGGTAAAATTCTCCGTGTCTAGCATATAGTAAAAAATTGTATTGAATTGAAAATAGCTATATCCAGAAAATAACTGAAGGTCAGCTCAACAAATGGGAAGATTGACTCAAACATCAGCAGTGATTCTGATTTGACATCAGCAGTGGCAGAAAGAGAAACAAAAGCCACGTTTCATACACAGGAACAAAATTAAGAAAGGCAGAAAAATTCTCATCAGAATTTATGCCATCCAGAATTCTATAACTAGTAGAAATACTTTTTTGAAAATGAAGATGAAGTGGAAATACTTAAACCAATGATTATCACACTAAACATCTGAGAATATTCATTGCTAACAGATGTGCCCTATAAAGTTTGTTAATAAAGTTCTTAAGGGAAAAGGAAGATTATATCAAAAGCAACTTTGTATCTATACAAAGAAGTGAATAATACTGGAAATGGTGAAAACCTTTTTATAAATACACATTTTAAAAATATTTAATGTCTTGAAATGATTATCGTCTAAAGCAAAATATTAATAGAGCAATGTGGTGTTTGTTACACATGTAAAAATAAAATGTAGAAAACAATAGCACTAAGGATAGCAGGAAGGAAAGGGAAATACACCATGTACCAGACCACCGGACCTGCCTCTTGAGAAACCTATATGCAGGTCAGGAAGCAACAGTTAGAACTGGACATGGAACAACAGACGGGTTCCAAATAGGAAAAGGAGTTCGTCAAGGCTGTATATTGTCACCCTGCTTATTTAACTTATATGCAGAGTACATCATGAGAAAGCCTGGGCTGGAAGAAGCACAAGCTGGAACCAAGATTGCCAGGAGAAATATCAATAACCTCAGATATGCAGATGACACCACCCTTATGGCAGAAAGTGAAGAGGAACTCAGAAGCCTCTTGATGAAAGTGAAAGAGGGGAGAGAAAAAGTTGGCTTAAAGCTCAACATTCAGAAAACGAAGATCATGGCATCTGGTCCCATCACTTCATGGCAAATAGATGGGGAAACAGTGGAAACAGTGTCAGACTTTATTTTTGGGGGCTCCAAAATCACTGCAGATTTTGATTGCAGCCATGGAATTAAAAGATGCTTACTCCTTGGAAGGAAAGTTATGACCAACCTAGATAACATATTCAAAAGCAGAGATATTCCTTTGCCAACAAAGGTCCGTCTAGTCAAGGCTATGGTTTTTCTTGTGGTCATATATGGATGTGAGAGTTGGACTGTGAAGAAAGCTGAGCTCCGAAGAATTGATGCTTTTGAACTGTGGTGTTGGAGAAGACTCTTGAGAGTCCCTTGGACTGCAAGGAGATCCCACCAGTCCATCCTAAAGGAGACCAGTCCTGGGTGTTCATTGGAAGGACTGATGCTGAGGCTGAAACTCCAATACTTTAGCCACCTCATGCGAAGCGTTGACTCATTGGAAAAGACCCTGATGCTGGGAGGGATTGGGGGCAGGAGGAGAAGGGGATGACAGAGGATGAGATGGCTGGATGGCATCACCGACTGAATGCACAGGAGTTTGGGTGAACTCCGGGAGTTGATGATGGACAGGGAGACCTGGTGTGCTGCGATTCGTGGTGTATCAAAGAGTTGGACACAACTGAGTGACTGAACTGCAGTGAACTGAAGGCTCTTATGTAAGAAATGGGTATAACATTGATTGAAGGCATATTGTAAGAAGTATAAAATGCATATTGTAAACTCTAGAGCCACCCTAGAAAGAATTTTTTGGCTATACATGCAGCTCATGGGATCTTAGTTCCCTGGCTAGGGACTGGACCTGGGGCCATGGCAATGAAAGCACCGAATCCTAATCATTGGACCACCAGGGAATTCCCTAGAAAGATTTTTAATAAGATGTATATCTAGAAAGCCAATAGTAGCAATAAAATGGACTAATAAAGAAATAACCAATCTAAATGAAGAAAAGAATCGGGAAACTTGTCACTAAAAAATATACGTGATATAAAGAAAAGCATATCCAGATAGTAGATTTAAAACTGAACGATTTACCCACTAATTGTAAGTTGCCTACACACGTCAATTATAAGACCTACTTTGGGGGACTCCCCTGGTTGTCCAGTGGTTCAGGATCTGCTTTCCAATGCAGGGGACACAGATTTGATCCTTGGTCTGGCAACTAAGCCCTTGTGCCGCAGCAAGAGAAGCCCACACACTGCAACTAGAGAGAAGCCTGAGTGCAGCCACAAAGACCCATGAAGCCAGATAAATAAAGACCTTACATTATGTATGGTAAAAAAAAAAAATAATCTCACCTTAAATAAGCTAATAATTTAAAATTAAATGTGTGGAAATACTTATACCTCCAAATCCCAAATCAAACGAAAGCTGGAGAGGCTGAATTAACATCATAAAAGTATACTTCAGAATGAAGATTTTTTGCGGAAGATAAAGGGCAGTACAGAATGATAGAGAATTCAATTCACTGAGAAGACATAATAGTCAGGAATGTGTATGCAATTTCAGAATACAGGAGCCAAAATCTGAGAGAATGGAAAGGAGAAACAGACAATCCACAGTTGTAGTTGAAGACTTTCACTTTTCACGCTCAGCCATTAATACAGTAAGTGAGCAACACAATGAAAAACTATATAGAAGACTTGAACAACAATTAACCGACTTGACCTAATTGATATTTATAGAACGTGCCCAGTCCCAGTTGTGTCCGACTGTTTGAGACCCCATGGAGGGTAGTGTCCATGGAATTTTTCAGGGAAGAATACTGGAGCGGGTTGCCATTTCTTACTCCAGGGGACTTTCCAGACCCAGAGATTGAACCCGCGTCTCTTGCCTCTCTTGCGTTGGCAGGCAGATTCTTTACCACTGCGCCACCTGGGAAGCCCATTTATTGAGCAACAGCAACTAAATACATATTCTTCTGAAGTGAATATGGAAGTTCAGCCAAATATGCCAGGTAAAAACCTTACTAAGTTCAAAAGGACTGAAATCACACAAAATATATTTCCTGACCAAAAAATAATTAGAATAAAGATTAACTATGGAAAGTGACCTGGAAAATCACAAACTCTTGAAAATTGAACAAAACTTCAAATTAATGCAAGGATCAAAGGAGAAATAGAAAATACAATATATCAAAATTATGAGGGGATGCCAAAGCTTCACAGAGGGATATTTATAGCATTAAATGTTTATATTAAAAAGGGAAAAGGCCAATTATCATTCGAAGATCAATAATCTTCTTTAAGAAACTAGAATACAACAAAATTTAACCCAAATCCAGCAAAAAAAAAAAAAAAAAAGAATAACAAACATCTTGGCAGAAATCAATTAAATAGAAACCAGAAAATCAGTAGTACCAAAAAATTCAGTTGAAACCAGTGGTTGATACTGTGAATAGATTAATATGATAATAAACCTATAGCCTTATTGATTAAAAAAGAGAGAGACAAAGAAGAGTGACACTAATTACCAACTTCAGTAATACCATAGGAGACAGCAGTACAGAGCTCTCAGATATTAAATGCACAATGAAGGAAGATTTAAAAAAATGTTACTCAAAATTTTTTGCATGGTTGGTCGTATTGGACTCTTTGTGACCCTGTGGACTCTAGCCCACCAGGCTCATCTCTCCATGGGATTTTCCAGGCAAAAATACTGGAATGGGTTGCCATTTCCTCTTCCAGGGGATCTCCTGATCCAGGAATCGAACCTGCGTCTCTTATGTCTCCTGAATTGGCAGGTGGTTCTCTACCACTGAGCCATCTGGGAAGACCCAAAATTTGTTGAATGTAAATCTAAAAGTGTGTTCTCACTACACAAACACACACACACACACTTTAACAAGAAAAGAAACAAAGAAAGGGACACAAAGAAATTTTAGGATGGGTTGGATATGTCTATTATCTTGATTCTGGTGATGATATTATCATTGTGTGCATATGCCCAAACTCATCAAATTGTACACAGTAAATGTATACCATTTGTTGCATATCAATTATGCTTCAATAAACTATTTAAGAAAGGAGAGCAGAAAAATGTTATCCAAAATATTGGTACTTAGATAAAATGAGAACATTTCTTGAAAAATACTGACTAACCAAGGTCACTCAAACATAAATAGGGATGAATAACTTTATTAAGGAAGTTAATGTGCACGCATTGCTTCCGTCATGTCTGACTCTTTGCGTTTCTATGGACTATAGGCCTCCAGGCTCCTCTGTCCATGGGATTCTCAGGCAAGAATAGTGGAGTGGGTTGCCAGGCCCTCCTTCAGGAGATCTACCTGTCCCAGGGATTGAGCCCACGTCTCTTACCTCTCTTGCATTGGCAGGCAGGTTCTTTACCGCTAGTGCAACCTGGGAAACCCCAAAGAAGATAATTCTTCTGCTTCATTTTATGAGGCCATTGTTACCCTGATACCAAACCAAACCAAAAAAGACAACACAAGAAAAGAAAACCACAGACCAATATTTTTATGAATATAGACACAAAGATTCTTAGTAAAATACTGCTGCTGCTGCTGCTGCTGCTAAGTCTCTTCAGTCGTGTCCGACACTGTGCGACCCCATAGATGGCAGCCCACTAGGCTCCTCTGTCCCTGGGATTCTCCAGGCAAGAATACTAGAGTGGGTTGCCATTTCGTTCTCCAATGCATGAAAGTGAAAAGTGAAAGTGAATTCGCTCAAGCGGCCTCATGGACTGCAGCCTACCAGGCTCCTCCATCCATGGGATTTTCCAGGCAAGAGTACTGGAGTGGGGTCCATTGCCTTCTCCGAGTAAAATACTAGTAAACCAAATTATATACCATGAGGAAGTAGGATTTATCCCAGGAATGCAACTTTGATTTAATATTAAGACTCAAATAAGTTAATCAGTCATCATCATCAGTTCAGTCGCTCAGTCGTGTCCAACTCTTTGCGACCCCATGAACCGCAGCACGCCAGGCCTCCCTATCCATCACCTAGTCGCGGAGTCCACCCAAACCCAAGGCCATTGTGTCGATGATGCCATCCAACCATCTCATTCTCTGTTGTCCCCCTCTCCTCCTGCCCTCAATCTTTCCCAGCATCAGGGTCTTTTCCAACGAGTCAACTCTCTGCATCAGGTGGCCCAAGTATTGGAGTTTCAGCTTCAGCATCAGTCCCTCCAATGAAGACCCAGGAATGATCTCCTTTAGGATGGACTGGTTGGATCTCCTTGCAGTCCCAGGGACTCTCAAGAGTCTTCTCCAACACCACAGTTCAAAAGCATCAATTCTTCGACACTCAGCTTTCTTTATAGTCCAGCTCTCACATCCATACATTAATGCACCACATCAACAGAATAAAAGACAAAAACCACATTATCATCTCAGTACCTACATAAATAGCATTGGACCAAATTCAGCATCCCTTCAAGATAAAAAGAGTCAAACTAGAAGTAAAAGGCAACAGTTTCAACTTGATATAAAACATCTCTGAAAAACTCACAGCTATCATCGTACTTAATGATGAAAGGCAGAAGTACTGACTTCCCCTGAAAATGAGGAACAATAGAAGGATATCATCTCTTACCACTTCTATTCCACATTGTTCTGGAGCTTCTGGACAGGGTAATTAAGCAAGGGAAAGAAATAAAATGAAGTTACATTGGAAAAGATGTAAAATTTTTCAGTTTGCAGATGACATAATCTTGTGTATAGAAAATCCTAAAGAATCACCCTCTCCCCACAGAAACTATTAGACCCAATACAGGGGCTCAACAGGTTTACAGAATACAAGGTCATATACAAAGAGCAGATATATTTCTATACACAGTCAAGACTTGTACAATAAAAACTACAAAACATTGCTGGGTGAAATTAAAGACAGTCTAGATAAGTGGAAAGGCATCTCACATTTATGGATTGGAAGACTTACTATTGTGTTAAGATGGCAGTACTCCCCTAATAGAACCCCATCAAAATTCAAACTGTTCTTTCCCCCCAGAAATCAACAAACTGATCCTAGAATTGTAAGAATTGAAAGGGTCCTGGGATAGCCAAAACAGGGTGAAGAAAGAACAAGTACTTACACTTCCCAACTACAAAACCCACTTCAAAGCCAAAATAATCAAGACATTATATGGTGTTGTAGGCACGCGTTCCAGGAAACAAACTCACTCAGAAGGACAATACAGATAGTGGAGTGCAGTTTATTACACCGGCGCGCCCAAGGCAGAGTCTCCTCTGGGTGGAGGACCCAGACCAGTTTTTGCGAAAACCTTGTATACCCTAAAGTGTATGTGCCCAAACCCACTTCCCCAAATTCCCTGAAATTAGTCTGAACAAAGGAAAAGAAAGATATAATCAAAGTTAACCCGTGATTCATATGCCTTAAGCCTAGGTAGTTAACAGTGGACAATTATCAATAGGCCTGTGGTCATACCCCAATAAGCATAATAGAACTTATGATTCTCTTCAGTTACACAGATAATTAGGGTATTCTTTTAGGTGATGGGGAGTCTAGGTATGAGCCCTGGGGCTCTTCCACCCAGGGGCTCTGGTTTTCCAGTTGGTATGTTGTTTCCATAGATACTGGGCATATAGCTCAAAGTCCACAGTCCAGCCCAAGATGGAGTCCTGCTTTCAAGATGGAGCCGGTTCTGTCTGTTTCCTCCTTCAATGGTAGTGACATAAGGATTGTATATAGACAGATACCAGAATAGAATGGAGATGCAAGAAACAAAACCATATCTCTGTGGTCAATTGATTATTGTGAGGGGTGCAGAGGCCATTCAATGGCAAAGAATAATGTTTCAACAAATGGTCTTGGGATAACTGGATGTTCACAACCAAAAGAATCAGTTTAGACTTATACCTCACACTGTATATAACTAACTAAAAATTGATCAAAAACCTAAATATAAGAGCTAAAACTATAAAGCACTCAGAGGAAAACAGAGATGTAAATGTTACTGTTGGATTAGGCAACGATTTCCTAGATATGCTACAAAAGCACAAGCACCAAAAGAAACAAAAACAGGCAATTTGGAATCATCAAAATGAAAACTTTTATCCTTCAAAGGACACTATCAAGAAAGTGAAACATCCTGGGCACCTACTGGATACTGGCAAGGAGCCTTGAATCCCAGGCGGACCAGAAGAACACCCAAACAACCCTATATGGTGTGGGGAAGAGTGAAACGAGGGGGAAGGACATGTGCAGGCTAGGTGTGATCAGTGCTCCTGAGGTGCAGCTAGGGGAGGACAAGTTCCCACACCTGGAGAGGCACTCTTGCCTCGAGGGGATCTGTGGGGATGGGGAAGGACCTTTGGGGTTATGGAGGAATGCACCTGGTGTTTCTGCCCCCACTCCCCCCATTCAACCTCCAGGAACCTGCTGAGGCCTGGGGCTTACTCCTCTGTACTCTGAAACTGGAGGCACTCTGGGGCCCCCTCCAGGCCACACTCAGCATAGGCCACACCCCTGCCTAAGCCACCCTGCCTGAGCTCCACCACACCTAAGCCCTGCCCTTACAGCAAAGGTTTCTTCTACCTTTTTAAAAATTTCCCTATTTTGCTAGTGTAGCTGTGTCTTACCTTCCAGTGATTGTTTCGTTTATATGTTTAATTTTTCTAATTTATCTGTTAGTTTTCTTACTCATTTTATTTTTTATTATTTGTCATTGTCTTCCACATTTCTTTTCTTTTCCTTTATTTCCTGGTTTGCCATACAGCTTGCAGGATCTTGATTCATGAGCTTGAGCTCCTGTGGTGGGAGGACCAAGTCCAAACTGCTGGATTAACAGAGACACTCAGACCTCACGGAATACTATTTGGAGTGAGGTCTCCTGGAGGGCCACATCTAAACACCTGGTCCTGGCTCTACTTAACTGCCTGCAAACTCCAGTGCTAAAATTCTCAGGCCAATCAATCAGTGAGAAAAGAACACAGTTCCGCCTAACAAAAACAATGATATGACAAAAAATATGTTACAGACAAAAGAGCAAGGTAAAAAAACCTAAAAGACCACATAAATGAAGAGGAAATAGGGAAACTACCTGGAAAACAATTTAGAGTAAGGATATTAAAGATGATCCAAAATCTTGAAAATACAATGGAGGCATGGATTTAAAAAAATACAAGAAATGTTTGACAAAGATTTAGAAGAAATAAGGCACAAACAAAGTTGAAAACACAATACCTGAAATGAAAAATACACTAGAAGAAATCAATATGAGACTCACTGAGCAGGAGAACAAATAAGTGAGTTGGAAGACAGAATGGTGGAAATAACTGCTGAAGAGCAGAATAAAGAAAAAAGAATGAAAAAACGTAATATCTATTTCTGTCATGACTGTCTTTCTGAGACACATTCTCCACTAAGGGTAACCTGGGACTACCTATCACCACAGTTTGTGGATGCATAAGAAAGACTGCACTGGAAGGAAAAAAATATAGCCTTCAAGCCCCTTTCTCATCCTGCAGAGACCCTGCGGTTCCAGGACTCTACCTCAATGGCAGGAAAAACGCAACCTGCATTGCACATGCCCAACTCAGTGAGCATGCGCAGTGTGTGCGTGCACATCCGTTGCTGCGCATGCGCCTTGGTGCCCATACGCCGTCCTGAGCGATCTGTGAGGAGCGTTGGGCCTGAGACAGGTCTGTTTATTCAGTCCCGGTTCTTTCTCACTACTTAAGACTCACCAGGTAGGTTCACAGGTCTGTCCTGTCTGGAGTTTAAGTGTGTGTGCCTGTGAGGGGGAGCCAGCAAGTTTCGCGCGGATCGGGCAGTGTGATCTAGGGCCGTTGAGGAGGAAGGCCCTCAAGATAGTCGTCTTTCTCCTCACAAGTGTCGCGACTCCATAGTTCTTGCCTTGATGGCCGTAGAGGAAGGGCAGTGGGCAGAGGAGGGCAGGGGGGTAGGATGATGGTGGGGGGAGACTTGGGGGTGCTATTTGAGATATTTGGTTCATTGGGGCCCTGGAACTGACGACAGAGCACAGAATCTGGGGCCAGCAGTGGGACCTGGGCAGGGGTTGGGGTGAGCGATTAAGGAAAGGCCTAGAAAGCGGACCGCAGTGGGGTTGTGACTGTATCGCGGATTTTGTGGTAAGGTGCCAAGAGAGAAGTGGACCGGTTGCTCTGTATGCAGCCTCACCTCAGCCCCAGACACTGAGAAAATCGCCATAGTCAGGCTGTAAAGACTGAGCCTTTCTTCGTGTTCCAACTGAATTCCAAGGGAGTTGGGGAAAATAGGTCTGGTGAATAGGAGTGTGACATGAGCAGTAGTCCTGAGCTTTTGAATTCCTAGCAGTATTTCACTAAAGATCTTCATGATGGAGAAGTCTGTTGTGAAATCAAACTTCCTCACAAAAATTCAGCCTTCTTATGTACCTTAAGGTGATTTCTCTGCCAGCTTCGCAAAGACACAAATGGCTTTGCAAGCGACTGTATTTGGTGTAATTGAAATGCATGTACACTCATACTTAACCAGAGTTTTCTTTCGAAAGTATTTTCACATTAAAAAAAAAAACAAGTCAACATAAGGTCATAAAAGTGATCAAATATAGCTGTACTCTTAAATACATTTTCTAAATCACAACATTCTGCTTTCAGGGAGAAATATGAGTGGGCAAGTGGCATCAGCATTGGGACCTACAAAGCAAGATTGCTCCCAGGTGGATGAACCTGTGGTTGTGAGTAACCTTACCATTTGATGTTTTCTATTAGCACAAGTTTATTTTTGAGAAAATGATGTTAAGTAGTACAGATGCGGTGATAAAGGCCTTCCATGCTGATAAAGGGTGACACTTTGTCTTAGGAAGGAACATTGATCCAGATATATTATAGTCCAGCGTTGCCTGTTAAATTCCCTGGAAATGTGCCCAGTGACTCCCTCCTCCTGCTTATTAACAACAGGCTGCATACTTCCATCCCAACATAGACTTAAATAACTTCCAAAGTCTTCCTGGGTAACTCTTCTCTGTGGGAAGAGTAACTTTATTAAAAGTAAGTACATAGTATTGTGTTGGGAAAATGTTGTTAGGTTTACTTATGATCAGATATATCTATGTATTATGTATATTTATGCTATTAGATGTATTAACAAGAAAAGGTTTTATTTGCATGCACTCTCTACTAGGACCAGCAGCCCAGTGTTGAGCAACCTCAACAAGAGGAACCGCCAGCTGAGATTCAGGATATCACACCTAGAAAGGAGGAAGTACATGTAGAGGATCCAGTGAATCGTGATGAAGAAGAGGAGAAGGATCCCTTTGAAGGTAAAGTGTATCTGTGCCTCATGCCTTAAGACATAACCAGTAAGAAGAGGAAAGGAAACATTAGAAAAGGACTTCAGACAGTTCCTAAGAAACTGAGGAGAGTATAGTTTGCAGGTCAGTGTGGTCACTCAAATTTTCCCTTGTTTTCAAGACAAAGAGAAGGGGGCAACCTAGTTGTCTGAGGACAACCCTGGAAAAGGAAAATGGTAATAACATTCGCAAATTCTGCTTTCCTTTTTCTCCAGCAAAACATTCCCGGAATAATGCTCCTGAGGTTATTATTCATCACATTTTTAGCATACTAACCTAAGGCTTTTAATTCATAACACCGAGGGAATGAATATCATCATTCCCTTGTTTATATTGTATGCTTTACAGCTTAATTGATGCTTTTTTTTTTAAAAGATTCTGGCCTGGAAGCTGATCTCCAGCGATTGGCTCTGGCAAAGACTGGGGGTGAAGGTGGAGATGGTCCCGATGTCAGGGAGGAGTTTGCATCAAATATAGAGCCTGTTGAAATGCCAGAAGCAGGTATGTCATCCATTCAGAAAGTAATTTATGTGGTTTTTGTTTTTCAGAATATCTTTACTAATATAGAGGGAACATTACTATTACTTTAATAACAGAGTTCACATATTCTTTGAAAGATAGTTCAGACCCCAGATGCCTGAGTGCCTGACTTACAGACTTTCAAATAAAGAAACAGAGAGGATCAAAGCCATATCGAATTGAAAATAGGGAACCGTTTTCTTCTCTTGAGTATAAGTACTTTAAGCAACAGCTAATAATTTTCAGGTTCTTTTATAATTTCTGCTTTTAGCAAGTATGGAATGCATTTGTAATAAATATCAGTTTATATGAAATATGCTTAGGCATCCAAGTAGGTTCTAGTACCAGCTTTAGCATAATGTGTGTGATTCTGTGTAATCCCTTAACTTCTAAACTCAACTTTACTCCTGTAAGTTGTAAATTCAGAACAGATACACGACGATGCTGATTTTTCAATGCTAATTTCTGCATTCTCTGATTCTCTTTGATGGAATGCATACAAGAATACTCTGTTTTGTATGATGTATTTATCATAAAATATCATCTTGAGTCAAATTATAACAAGGGAATTGAGATTTCATTTTCTAACAGGGGACACATGTACACCTGTGGCTGATTCATGTCAATGTATGGCAAAACCCACCAGAATATTGTAATTAGTCTCCAATTAAAATCAATTAATTTTTTATAAAAGAAAATGAGCCAACATTCTGCTTGATGTATGTTAAGTTCTCTCAAATTCTGAATTCTCTAGCTCTTTAAAAAATAGTTGCATTTTAAATCCTTTCCCCAGGGAAGCATGAAATGACTGAATAATAAAATGGCCAAAGATAGTCTAGTTTCCTGTTTCTGTGGCTGATCAAGTTGAGAGAGTGCATTTAGTCAGTGATATTCAAGGCAGGTGTGAGTAAGATACATATGCTAAGCACACTACCTGCCCCCACGTTTGGTCTTTTTTTTTGAGGGGCGCGCGAGGTTGCTTATTTTAATTGGAGGATGATTACTTTACAATACTATGAAGGTTTTGCCATATACCCCACTCTCGCTCTTAAAGAACTAATAAAAATCTGAGCCTCATGATATAATCCTCTCTAACCGTATCAAGTATGTTATTTTTCCTCTTTGATGCATGAGTTTAAAAAGTTTTGAAGGCCAAAAATTGTAACTAGTTCTTCTTGCATAATCAACTCAGTATCTTTCACATACCTGTTTTCCAACTTGCTGAGAATAAATTGCATGATTCTGATTTTAAAGGAGGAACTTCATAATTAGGGAAGAATTTACTGTGTATTAGCGTTCTAAATATTTTCACTTTACATTTTTGTTCCATTCTATTTGAACAATTAGATGAAAATACAACTTTCAGACGACTTTCAAGTAACTACAGAACATGATTAAAATGTTCTCATAGAAAAATCTTAGCCCTAAATATGCGTGGTATTTAAAAAGAAAAATACATAAATTACAAGGTACATAAATACAAAATCCTACATCCAACATAAAAGGTAAGAAAAAGAGCAACAGAATAAACCTAAGGGAAAAAGAAAAAGATATTTATTAAAAGACAGGTATGAAGTGTTAGGAAGAGGAAAATAAACTCAACTAATAAATAAAGACAATGTGCTAGTTTACATAATTTTTAATATATATATATACACACACACACATTTTTTAATATTCTTCTCTGTTGTGATTTATCACAGGAGATTGGACATTAGTTCCCTGTGCTGTATAGTAGGACCTTGTTGTTTATCCATTCTGAATGTAATGGTTTGTATCTGCCAACCCCAAACTGCCAGTCCATTCCTCTCAGTTTACATCATTGTGAAGCAAACGGACAAAGCCCAAGTACACATAATTAGAAATATGAACAAGACACTAACAGTTAGGGTAACAGTTAGTATATTACAGAATTAAAGCAGAGTATAATCTGGAACTCAAATATTTTCAGAATATTGATGAAATGGCTAGTAGGGTAGAAAAACATATTATTTAACATACCCCACAGTAACTAAATAACTAAACATCACAAATACCGTGGATGAACTTTTGAAATTGGTCAGAGTTTTCTCTCAAAAGCCATTATCATTTAGAAACAAAAAAATCTGCTTTTCCAGATTTTCTTTCTCTCTTCCTACTTGCTTTTCTCTCTCACTCATAGTCCCTCTTGCTCTCCCTTTTCTTCTCTCCTTTTTTTCTTTCTTTCTTTTTTTTTTGGTGTGGCTGTGAGAAACAGTCCTATTTCTGCTTCACATTTTGATGTCACCATGTAGCCAGTGATAGTAATGACTTAAAATTAGTGTCACATATAATTTATTATACCAACTGGAATGCTTCCCAGGGTGAAAAGAAACATTTAGAATTACATGAGGGCTCCAAGTAAAAAAGGGGACAAATGTGTAACCGACTTAAAACTACCATATCAGGAATAAAGTAGAACAAATGAAAATGTCTACAGTTTTCGACAGTAGAGAAGAAACAAATGTAATACTGGCCTTTTTGTTTACTTCACTTAAGCAGTAACAGAGAGAACAACTGTTTAGCTATCCTATATTTGGAATATTATTTCAAACCAATGCATTTAAATGATACTTTTTTGGGACTTTTTGTTTCAGTTTTTGTGTATTTTGTTCTCCTTAGGGTGCTTTTTGTTGTTAGATATTTTACTGAATGTGTACACAGTTTTGCCTTCTACTGAAAACTACCTTCTGATAGGTTCCATTGATTTCATTTGTTCCGAATTCAGTGTCCTTCTTTTCTTGTACAGCTAGGAAGAGTAGTGTGTTTTTAAAAATACTGGTAATGTGCCTGAAAAGTCTATAAAATCTCTATAGAGGATTAACTGAAGGTAAGCCAAAGGGTCGCCCTTAGTGTTCCTGTTTTAGTCCATTTTATCAAACTACAACTGCAGTGAACTTTGTATACCTCTCCTGTCATCGAAATAAAGTTCTGCTAAGTAACTTTTTTTTTTTAAGTAACTTTTTTAATGTTTGTATTATAGGTGAAGGGCAGCCATTTGCTTGAAAGAAGATAAACTGAAACCATCTATGCTGTTCTTATATTGTGTATTTGACTATTAAATTTCGGTCAATAAAGTTTCGTTTTCTACTTGCACAATTTTTGTTAAATTTATCCCCGGGTATTTAATGTTATTGAAAATTCATGGTTTGTGATTTTTATTGTCTAGTTGATGCTGTCTGTAGAGATAGAATGTCTATATATAGATTTTCTGTCCAACAATTCCTCTAAATATGCATATTAATTCCACAAATTTAGATCTAGATTATTTTTGCTTTTCAAAATATACTATTATATTTGAATATCAACAGTTTCTACTGGCTTAAACCTTAAACCTGTCCTCATTTTTTAGCATTGAACAAACCTGGCCAGAATAGTCTTGACTAAATCAGGTGATAATCGGCTTTTTTCCCAATAGGAAATGAAAAATCTTCTCCATTTCAACCTGTTTACGTTGCTTTTTTGTAGATATACTTTATCAGAGTAAGTTCCATTCTATTCCTAGTTTGCTGTCTTGAATATAGATTAATTTTCATCAAACACTTATACTGCATCAATTGTGATGATCATAGAATTGTTTTCCCTCCATTTTTCTATTAATGTGGTGAATTGCATTGGTAACCTCATACATGTAAACCACCCTTGCACTTCTAGGGTTAAAAAAATTGGGTCATAACATATTCTTTAGGTGTAATCTACATGTTAATGCATATACATACATATATATACGCACACATAAAAAATTCATAAAAGCCTGTGGTCTTCTTTTGAATAAATGGGTTTACAAAATGTGCCACCCAAATCTCATACGGTGTCCCTGATGAAATCATTGACAGAGAAACATTTTTAAAAACTTAATATATAGAGAAATGGAATGCCAAAGCCATTGTTTTTTTTTTGTTTTTTTGTTTTTTTTTGCTACCAAAGCCATTGTTAAAGGTTGTAGGGAGACAGGAAAAGAACTGCTGTCAAATTGCATGGCAAATGGCACAGCATATCTTTCACACATTTCTGACTTGCCTTCCAACGGTTTTTGGGTGCAGGGAGAGAACAGCCACAAACATCTTTTCTTCTCCATGACATCCTCCATTGGCTTGATAGTCACCAGATCTCAGAAGCCCTCCAGTTGTCTGTGAGTGTGTGTGTGTGTGTGTGTGTGTGTATGTGTGAATCACTTAGTTGTGTCCGACTCTTTGCAACCCCACGAACTGTAGCCCACCAGGCTTCTCTGTCCATGGAATTCTCCAGGCAAGAATACTAGAGTGGATTGCCATTCCCTTCTCCAGAGGATCCTCCCAGCCCAGGGATCGAACCCTGGTCTCCTGCAGATTCTTTACCGTTTGAGCTATGGGGAAGTCCTCCAGCTGTCTGATTCCTCCCTTATATCCTTATTATTAATATAATAACAAAACGCTTACATCTCTGAGCCCCCATCTGCATCCTCATCACCAAAAAAATATATTTCTGCAACAAAGGACCTACTCAGACTTCACTCTGCTTAGCGAATAACAGGATTATAAATAGCAGCTGTTGTGCCCTTACAGAGGTATGAAAATCCAGGTCCAAAAGGATTGAAAATGGGAGGTTCAAATCTACCATGAGACTTAAATAAGAGTATCCCATCTTACCAAAAAGTATGTGACAAAGCCCCTAGGTCATGGAGCTGTCTGACAAGATTAGATCCTAGCTAGAAGAAAAGGGAAAGGAATGAGGGGAACTTCGTGAGACAAAATGACTTGAGTCTTATCTGCTCTGTCTCCGTATTGGCTATGACCTGACATAACTGGGCTTCCCTGGTGGCTCAGACGGTAAAGAATCCGCCTGCACTGCTGGAGACCTGGGTTTGATCCCTGTGTTGGGACGATCTCCTGGAGGAGGCCACGGCAACCCACTCCAGTATTCTTGCCTGAAGAATCCCCATGGATAGAAGTGCCTGACGGACTATAGTCCACGGGGTCACAAAGAGTCAGATACGACTGAGCGACTAAGCACAGCACGTGACATAACTAAGATTATCAGTACTGGCTCTGACACATACTGAGTGAAGGTGAGAAAGGTATTTACATCCTTTGGATCTGTTTCCCCATTTCTAAAGTGGAAATTACAAGTTTACAGTAAATATTTGTTATAAAGAATAAACAAGATAACGTGAAGTAGGCATTACATTGCAAATGGATTTGGCTTATTCTCCAATTTTTCATTTAAAAATTTATCTTTACAATACAATTCTCTCAGAAGTGATACAGATTTTGAATTTCAAGTAGGATATAAGGTTAACTTTTAAAATGAACTGGACTTCAGAAACATATTTTGTCTAAGTAAATATATTGATTCAATAGCAGATTCAATAGCTGGTATCAGACATGGCATCCATTGTAAGGTTGGTTTGTTAATGAGGACTGACAAGGCTACCCTGAGTCATAGCATGTAGTGAAAACCGTGCTCCTTGCTGTGTGTGATGACAAAATAAACCAGTATTCTGGTCACGCAACATCACACAACTCAACACCAGATTCTGTCACATAGTCAGGCAGCCCGTGCCTAAGTCACAGCACAGGAGCTACAGGGCCTCAGGGCACCACTGCAGTTGTTAGTTTGGCTTGTCACCTTCTACGGGCTTGGCCAGTAAGGAGACAATGAACCCGAATGGATTCAGATTCTACCTTACAGACAGTGCAGAAGCAATATGACCCTGGTGTCAGTTGCCTTGTCCCTAGTCCCGCGGTTTGCCACTGAATTGGAAGGCCTCAGTAACTGGCACTACAGGTGGTGGGTCTCTGCCAGGAAGGAGTCCACAGTTGTGCCCTATGGCACTGAGCAGCTCTGCAGTCCACAGCTGTAGTTTCAGCTTGCGCTAGGGAGACCATCCTATGTTCAACTGAAACCACAGGTGGATGAGTAACAACTTTGTGTCACCTCCAGCTGGATGAGGAGGCAGGTGAGAAATGGCCTCATAGCAGCTCTTCATCAGGCTGCTTATCTCCCCTTGCTGCAAGAGCAATCAGGAGGTTCTCTGACAAGTTTCAAGCCAGCCTTCAGTTTAGCCTTGCCTACGTAGCCTAAGTGGGGACATGCAAGGGCACCAGGGCACCAAGACAGAGTCACACTCCTACAGTGATTTTTGGAACAAGACACAAGGCTTTATGTATGATGCTACAAATATGACACCTATATACTGACTCCTACATGGAGGAGACCTTTTCCTGTCAGTCATAAAAATATTCCTTCATTGAGTACACACACATTGATTACTAGCATGTCTCAGGACGTGTCTGCAATGCTTGAAATAACAAGACCAGTGATGTGAGGTGGATGATGGGAATATCACCCTGGGGAGCCAGACAGACACATAAAAAGAAAAGAAGTGCAAAGGAGAAACACAGGGAATGGACCTAAGGGAAAAGCAAAGTAAAACGGTGAGCAGGGTGGCCAAGAAGCAGGAGGAAAGCTAGAAGATAAGGTTCATTCTAAGAGTGAAAGAGGTTATATATAACACAGTCGTGCTTTGACCCAGGCTGTGGATGAGAGTCACAACCTCCCCTGCATCACTGCCCCTTTTGAGGGTGGTGTCTGGGAGTCTAGAGATTCTGAAGGGAGAGAAGGAAAATACATAGTGCAGGGGGTACGTGCACCCGCCCTGATAGAGATGCAGGTGCAGCTTGTTACAGTTACCAGGTGGGGATGAGCAGAGTTGGATTCGGTGACTCAAGAAGAAATGTGCAAATGAATGTAAAGGGAGAAAGCACATGGAGAGGGGGTAAACAGCTCCAACTCCCATTTCTGTACCAGGGTAGGTGCTCCATATTACTGTCGTGAGAAGGCTCCCTGGTCTGAGCTCTGGGAGGGAGTGATGAGCATTCTAAGGACCCATCATCACCAAAGCAGGGGGCACTGAGTGTTTGAAGACTTAAGTCTCAGCCTTTACCACTGACAGACACAGAAAGCTTCTTAGTCCTGCTGAGAGTGGGGCTCTGGAAGCTTAGGGAAGCTCAAAGGTAAGGTGGAGGTGGTGGTGGTTGTTCAGTCGCTCAGTCGTGTCCAACTATTTACTACCCATGGCCTGCAGCATGTCAGGCTCCTCTGTCCTCCACTATCTCCCTGAGTTTGATCAAATTAATGTCCATTGGGTTGGTGATGCTATCTAATCATCTCATCCTCTGTCGCCCCCTTGTCCTCCTGCCTTCAGTCTTTTTGCATCAGGGTCCTTTTCAATGAGTCAGCTATTCGCATCAGGTGGCCAAAGTATTGCAGGTTCAGCATCAATCCTTCCAGTGAATATTCAGAATTCATTTCCTTTAGGATTGGCGGGTTTGTTCTCCTTGCTGTCCAAGGGATTCTCAAGGCTCATCTCTAGCACCACAATTCGAAAGCATCAATTCTTTGGCACTCAGCCTTCTTAGTGACCCAACTCACACATCTGTACATCACTATTGGAAAAACCATAGTTTTGACTCTACAGACCTTTGTCAGCAAAGTGATGGCTCTGCTTTTTAATATGGTGTCTAGGTTTGTCATGGTCTTCCCTGGGGGCTCAGCGGTAAAGAATCTGTCTGTTATGCAGCACACTTAGGAGATATGGGTTCAATCCCTGGGTCAGGAAGTTCCCCTGGTGGTGGGCATGGCAACCCACTCTAGTATTCTCATCTCGAGAATCCCCTGGACAGAGGAGCCTGGTGGGCCTCTGTCCATGGGGTCGTAAAGAGCCAGACACTACTGAAGTGCCTGAGAATTCATGTAAGCTAGGTTTGTCATAGCTTTCCTTCCAAGGAGCAAGCGTCTTTTAATTTCATGGCTGCAGTCACCATTTGCAGTGATTTTTGAGCCCAAGAAAATGAAATATGTCACTGCTTCCACTTCAGTTCAGTTCAGTGACTCAGCCGTGTCTGCGTCTTTGTGACCACTTGAACCGTGGGTAGCCCATCCCCTCTCCAGCGGATCTTCCCAACCCAGGACTCAGACCAGGGTCTCCTGCATTGCAGGAGGATTCTTTCACAGCTGAGCTATCAGGGATTGAAACATTTCACATTGTTGTTCAGTGGCTCAGTCGCGTCCAACTCTTTAAAACCTTGTGGACTGCAGCATGCCAGGCTTCCCTGTCCTTCACTATATCCCAGAGTTTGCTCAAACCCGTGTCCATTGAGGCAATGATGCCATCCAACCATCTCATCCTCTGTTGGTCCCTTTTCCTCCTGCCCTCAATCTTCCCCAGCAGCAGGGTCTTTTCCAATGAGTCGGCTCTTCACATCAGGAAGCCACAATATTGGATTTTCAGCTTCAACATCAGTCCTTCCAATGAACACCCAGGAATGATTTCCTTTAGGATGGACTAGTTGGATCTCCTTGCAGTCCAAGGGATTCTCAAGAGTCTTCTTCAACACCACAGCTCAAATGCACCAATTCTTTGGCACTCAGCTTTCTTTATAGTCCAACTCTCATATCCATACATGACCACTGGAAAAACCATAGCCTTGACTAGATGGACCCTTGTTGACAAAGTAATGTCTCTGCTTTTTAAGATGCTGTCTAGTTTGGTCATAACTTTCCTTCCAAGGAGTAAGCATCTTTTACTTTCATGGCTGCAGTCACCATCTGCAGTGATTTTGGAGCCCCAAAAAATAAAGTCCGTCACTGTTTCCACTGATTTCCCATCTATTTCCCATGAGATGATGGGACCAGATGCCATCATCTTAGTTTTCTGAATGTTGAGCTTTGAGCCAAATTATTCACTCTCCTCTTTCACTTTCATCAAGAGGCTCTTTAGTTCTTCTTCACCTTCTGCAATAAGGGTGGTGTCGTCTGCATATCTGAGGTTATTGATATTTCTCCTGGCAATCTTGATTCCAGCTTGTGCTTCCTCCAGCCCAGCGTTTCTCATGATGTACTCTGCATATAAGTTCAATAAGCAGGATGACAATATACAGCCTTGATGTACTCCTTTTCCTATTTGGAACAAGTCTGTTGTTCCATGTCCAGTTCTAACTGTTGCTTCCTGACCTGCATGCACATTTCTCAAGAGGCAGGTCCGGTGGTCTGGTATTCCCATCTCTCTCAGAATTTTCTACAGTTTATTGTGATCCACACAGTCAAAGGCTTTGGCATAGTCAATAAAGCAGAAATAGATGTTTGTCTGGAATTCTCTTGCTTGTTCCATGATCCAGTGGATGTTGGCAATTTGATCTCTGGTTCCTCTGCCTTTTCTAAAACCAGCTTGTACATCTGGAAGTTCGCAGTTCACGTATTGCTCAAACCTGGCTTGGAGAATTTTGAGCATTATTTTACTAGCGTGTGGGATGAGTGTGATTGTGCGGTAGTTTGAGCATTCTTTAACATTGCCTTTCTTTGGGATTGGAATGAAAACTGGCCTTTTCCAGTCCTGTGGCCACTGCTGAGATTTCCAAATTTGCTTACATATTGAGAGCAACACTTTCACAGCATCATTTTTAGGATTTGAAATAGCTCAACTGGAATTCCATCAACTCCACTAGCTTTGTTTGTAGTGATGCTTTCTAAGGCCCACTTGACTTCACATTCCAGGATGTCTGGCTCTAGGTCAGTGATCACACCATCGTAATTATCTAGGTCGTGAAGCATAGTTAATGAATTTTTTCCTGGAATTCCTTTGCGTTTTCTACGATCCATGGATGTTCGCAGTTGGATCTCTGGTTCCTCTGCCTTTTCTGAATCCACGTTGTACATCTGGTACTTGTTTGTTCACATACTGTTGAATCCTAACATGATGGATTTTGAGAATGACCTGGCTAGCATCTGAAATGGGTGCAGTTGTGCAGTAGTTTGAACATTCCTTGGCATGACCCTTCTTTGGCATTGGAATGAAAACTGACCTTTCTAGTCCTGTGGCCACTGCGGAGTTTTCCAAATTTGCTGGCATATTCAGTGCAGCACTTTAACAGCGTCATCTTTTAGCATTTGAAATAGCCAGGATTCCGTCAACTCCACCAGGTTTGTTCACAGTAATGTTTCCTAAGGCCCACTTGACTTCACACTCCAGTATGTTTCACGTTGTTTCACATTGGCACAACCAAATTCATCAAAAACTTGTGAACTTGTGTTTCAGAAGCCACAACAATTGCTACTCAATGTGGGTGCCAAAAACCTTGAGGCCCAAAGTAAGGTCTAAACATTGAAAATACCTACATTCCTTTAAAGACAGGCGTTTACACTTTGAAGTGAAGCCAGGTGACTCCTGAGTCCCAGATCCCGGAGCGGCTGGGCTGGAGGTGTGGCTGAAACTGAGGCGGCCGCACCTTGAGGCCCTCTCCCTGTGTGGAGAGAGGGCCTGCCCCAAGGACGAGAAGAACAGGACCCTCAGGGGTCTCACAGTCTAGCAGGGAGGCAGGCACATTGCTTCAGGCAGCAAATATTCATCGAGGCTTTTCCTGGCTCTCTGTGGTGGATACAAGTGGCCAGCCCACAGAAATCCCTGTGCTGGACTTACTCTCCCCAAAGGGGAAGGGGTAGGGGTAGGAGGCACCCTACCTCATAACAACCCAGGACATTCTACAGTGCACTAGAAGGGGCTGGTGCTGTGATCAGATACACAGTGTAAGTCCTGTAAGGGACTGGTACTGTGGGCAGCAAGGGGGAAAGCTGCAAGTCACAGTATTGAACAGAGTAACCAGGGCGGGCTTCATTGAGGTGCTGATATTTTAACAAAGACTTGAAGGGGGAAAGGAGTCAGCACAGCAGACATCTGGAGTCAGGATATTGCAGAAGAGGGAACAGTGGGGATAAATGCGGGGGGCAGACACTGCCAGGAGGCCAGGGCAGCTGGGAGCAGGGAGTGAGAGTTGAACAGAAAGCGGGACTAGATACCGCGGCACTGGGTAAGCGTCTGCTCTGTTGGCAAAACAACAGGGACAAGCAGGGGTCATAGGTGCTGATGGACATGCCTGTGCCAGGCCTGTGAGGGAGGCAGAGGCAGGACAGGGGGAAAGAGCAGAGACAGCTGAGGTGGGGCAAGCAAGGAGTGAGGAGGATGCACGAGGGGCAGCTCCGAGTGAGGCTGACGGCCTCCCCTGGACTCGACACGCCTTTCCTACCTGTACTGGTGTCCCCGCCTCCATAGACGCCTGTGCTCCAGGCACAGTGTCAGAGACTCCACTAGCAGCCTGAGGTCATTCAACTGTCCATCGTCTGAACACATAGTTGCGGGGCCTACATTGCCTCTTGGTCCTTGGGAAACGTTCAGTGGCCTGAATGGTGCTCTCAGGATCTTGACCCCAGTTCCACTGTGAGGCTACAACTGTGGCTGATGGGGCAACAGAGTGACCCACACGTGTGTAATGAATCTTCAAGCTGCTTTGATCAGGAGTTTCCAGAATTAGGGGCCATATGAAATATGCACTCCAATCCCCACCCCAAAAGGGAAGAGAATGTGATTCCACAGATGTCCTGCTTACTCCATTCTCCTGTGTCATTATTAACACAAAAGTAACTGGTCCATGAAGAGCTACGCTTTATTGACTGAGAATTTACCTTGAGTCCTGGTGCTTTGTTCATTGAGGAAGTAGTTCTAAGCAGGGACCAGACACTATGTGTCCTCCTACTGCGGCTGGATTGGTTAGGGATGATCGGGACTGTCCCCTGCAAGGAGATGACTGCCACATGCTGTGTGAGAAAAGCGATGGCAGGATTTAAATTATAGAACTCTGGGAACACAGAAGAGAGCATCTGACCCCTTCCATATGTCCCGGGGTGGGATGTGGTGTGGGTCCCTAGTCAGGACACATTCTCGGGGGGACGGGGAGATTTCTTGAGGTGGCACTTTGACCTTCCACAGTTTACACACACACACGAGCAGAAGAGCACAGATCTGGACACAGGTGATGCCAGACAGACTTTCATTCCCAGTTGTCTCCAGAACACCATGGCAGCTGGGTCGTCTCCAGTGCTGTCTTACAGCCACTAAAAACACTTCCTGTGCTTTGGCGTGCCTCCTGATTCCTTATACCTGATAAATAGAGTGAGACTGGTGGAGACATAACTGGGGTGGGGGCTGGTTGCAAAGCCTCTCTGATATGGCAGAGTGCCTCCCCACCAGGGAAGTTAAAGTCCTGCTGGGTGTTGCCTCTGGAGCAACCCTTTCCTACCATTAGACTCCAGTTTCTTGGCTGCAAGGCAGCTCCTCCTAAGGCGCACACAAAGGGGCTTAGGACATTTCAGGGTGGCTTTGCCCTATTGGGTACGCGCGTTTCACAAGCGGAAAGGAGATTGGGACACTGATGCCTTTCCTCTCATGGAACAACATCTGCATCTCGGTAACTGAAACACAAGCCACGCGTGTTATTGTGACTGCAGAGAAGAGTGGCTTTGCACTCAAGAGAAACTAGGGCATGACTCCCAGATCCAGCTTTTACTGCATCAGCCACCTAAGCTCTTTCAGCTTGCTTACTTGTCTATGAGAAGGCTGGGGTTCATCCATACTCCTCTGGGTCTGAGGGGAATAAAACCACACATACCTGGCTCCCACAAGCTCCATAAGTAGGCTCCAGGTGAGTCATTGACACTGCCCCCCCCTCCCCGTTACGGACACATCAGTGGGGAGGGAGGCTATGCCAGAGCCCCTGAGAGTCTACTCCATCCTCTGGCTGGGGTGGGGCTTGGGGTGGGGTGGTGGAACTGGTGCCATGTCCAACTATTTAATTGGCTTTACATACCACAGGCACACACTTCATTTCATATTTAGGTGTGTTCTGCTCAGAGGAATTGTATTGAAGGAAGTCAGTCATCACAGTTGAATCTGTAGCAAGTAGAAGCAGCAGTGGGGTCTCTCCCTCCACTGGCCATCGCAGGAACTGGCAGTTTATTCCATGGGTTGATGGCAACAGGTGGAGACACCTGAGGAGTTGCAAGAAGGTGCTGTGACATTCCCTAGGAGTGTCCCCATACTGAGCTGGCAGCTCATCCTTGCCTCCCTGATGACCACAGGGACTAGTAAATCAAACTCCTGCACAGGGAGGACGTGTCAATATACTTCATCTTGTCCTAACAGGAACTCAACACTATAGAGTGAAAAATAGTGAAAATCTCATCAATGCACAGTGCGTGGGTAGGGCAGCTCAAGTCCTGTTCCGTGTACTGGGTCACAGACACCGTAAAGTGACATTTTGAAATTTCCATGCTTTGGCTTATCCCTCCTCACTGTGAAGCAGGTGGTCACCCTGGATCCCTTTATGCTTCCAACGCTGTGACCAAATTCAAAAGGCCATATTCAAAGACAACAACGGGCCCATATAAAGCAAGAGGAGAGCTTTTCTGTCTGTATCCTATGCTTAGCAAGGAAGCCTTTCCCAGACAAACTCTGCCATCAGATTGCGTTTCTTATCAGCTCATCATGCACCGGGGATTCATACTGAAATCTTCACCACCTTCCATTTGGTAAAAATATCAAAACTGTTAACTGTGACTTTTCTCCCAGGTACTCCCCAGAAAAACGGAAACTGCTCTACCTAGCCTGGCAGCTGAACCTAAGAAGGAATCAGGCAGATGAGGAGGGAGAAAGGGCATGTAAGATGGAAGCAAAGGCAGGAGTGAGATTGTGAATTCGGTGGGTGGGGAGGGGAAGAGAGGGAGCGGAGGGGGCGGCTAGGGAGTTGGAGTGTGAGCACAACGGCCATCTGATGAACAGAGAGAGGTCTGGGTGGCTGGAATATCAAGTGGGGCGTGGAGCAGAAGGAGGGTGTCTGGTGAAGATAGGGCATTTGGGGGAAGACAAGACCTGCTGTGCCTAGTCCAGGAGGCTGGACAGTATCCTAAGAGCAGCGGGCAGCCCGTGAAGAGTTTTGAACAGGGGTGTCATGCCCAGATTGCACTGAAGAAAGCTTCCCTTCCTCAGGCAGCAGGACAGACCATGTGTTGGAAAGCATCAGGATTGCTGGTGCTTGTCAAGGAGAGAGACAAGGGTGACCTGGCCTAGGGAACTCACTGTGCTGATGGAGAGAAGGAACAGGATCTTACTTAGACTTAGGAGGCCGAGAGGTGAGGGTTGATGATTGAGAGTGTGGTGAGAGAGAGGCAGCAGGCAAGGATGGCTTTAAGCATCTCTGGCCTAAGCAGCTGGGGAGATGGCTGCCTTGCACTGAGTCAGGGGACAGAAAAGGAGGTGCAGCTGTGTGGGGCGTGGGGGTTGGGGGGGATGGCTGCAGTTGGGCATGTTGAATATTCCTTGCCTGGGGGACTCAAACACTTACTATTAGAATGACTTGGGGGAGCTGACCTAAGTTCTCTGTGCCCATGATGCCTCATCTGTGATGGGGCAATGAGACTAAGAATTAGAAAAAAGACTAATTTCCTGTTTCATTGCTTTAGTCTAGGAGAATGTTCTCCTTTTACAAACAAGTGCTGTCTTACTGTCAGGTATTCCGTCGGTAAAATGGGAATGTATCTGCTTATCCATATATCTGCTTGGTTTTACATATCTGCTTTGTGTATTTCCACCATGTGGTATGTATTGTCAACCATAAAGAGAAATAAACTCAAAGGAACAAGTGTTTCTTGTCACATGCATGCAGAATGGCAGTCCATCAGCCTGTCTCTCAGAGAAACAGCCCCCTTTAGAACCTCCTGTAGCTCCTCACTCCCTCCAGGGGGTGGGTAGAGGCCTGTGGGACCCAGCGTGTCTTTCACTTCTCTTCCCTGTGAAGGCATCTCCAGTGTCCCAGAAGTTGCCCAGCACTTGTTGAGTGCAGTCTCCCTGCAGCCCTGTCAGTTGACTAGGGGAGTCTGTAGTCAGGAAGAGAGTGCTGAGCCTGATGTGTGGATCTGGAAACCATCACCCTGTGGTGCCGAGCTGGGAGGTGATGAAGCCACAGACATCTAGATTTGAATCAAGGTCCCACCACTTATTCCTTTTGTGACCGTGGGCAAGTTACTTACAGTCTCTGTGACTTAGTTTCCTGAATTGAAGACGATGATGATCGTACTCTGCGATAATGACTCCTTTTTGCTGCCTTCATTTAGATTACCAAAAAAAAAAAAAAAAAAAAGCCTTTTGAGACCTATACAGTGATGTTCAAGTGTCGATTATTTCCAGAGTAAAAACGGAACCTATCAACAAAGATATGAAAAGATGCCTAACGTCACTCATCGTTAGAAAAATGCAAATCAGAGCCACAATTAGGTATCTAGTCACAGCGGTCAGAATGGTCATCATTGGAAAGCTACACACAATAAATGTTGGAGTGGATGTGGAGAAAAGGGAATCCTCCTGTACTATTTGTGAGAATGAATGCTGATACAGCCACTATGGAGAACAGTATGGAGATTTCCTTTAAAACTGGGAATAAAACTACCACGTGCAGTGCTGTGCTTAGTTGCTCAGCTGTGTCCGTCTCTTTGCAACCCCATGGACTGTAGTCCATATACTCTGCCCATGGGGATTCCCCAGGCAAGAATACCGAGGTGGGTTGTCATGCCCTCCTCCAGGGGATCTTCCCAACCCAGGGACCGAAGCCAGTCTCCCACAATGCAGGCAGATCCATTATTGTCTGAGCCACCAGGGAAGCCCATAAATACTGGAGTGGCTAGCCTATCGATTCTCCAGGGGGTCTACCCAACCCAGGATTTGAACTGGGTTCTCCCACACTGCACATGGATTCTCTACCAGCTGAGCTACCACGGAAGCCCATAAAACTACCATATGACCCAGAAATCACACTCTTGGGTATACGCCCTGAGAAAACTATAATTCAGAAAGACACATGTACCCAAATGTTCCTTGCACCAGTATCTACAATATCCATGACATGGAAGAAACATAGATGTCTGTCAATGAATGGAGAAAGATGATGTGGTACATGTATACAATGGACTGTTCATCAGTTATAAAAGGGAACGAATTTGAGTCATTTCTATTGAATTGGATGAAGCTAAAGCCTGTTATACAGCGTGAAATAAATCAGAAAAACAAATATCCTACATCAACACACATATGTGAAATTTAGAAAAACGGCACTGATGAACCTATTTGCAGGGCAAGATTAGAGTCTCAGACATGGACAAGAGAATTATGGACACAGCAGGCAAGGAGAGAATGGATTGAATTGAGAGTATAGCACTGAAATATACAGATGACCATGTGTAAAATAGATAGCTAGTTGCAAGCTTCTGTATAGCACAGGAAGCTTAATTTGGTACTCCGTAATGATCTAGAGGGGTGGGGTTCGGGGGTGGAAGAGAAGTTCAAGAGGGAGGGGATATATGTATACACTTATAGCTGATTCACCCTTGTCCTACAGCAAAAATTAGCACAACATTTAAAGCAATTATAATCCAATTTAAAAAGGTGAGGGGTGTTCGAACCTCTCTGCCTTTATACTTATCTACTGGGACCGGCATGAAAGATGCTCATATTTACCATGCTGACAAAGTTCAACTTCACCTGAGCTGTTAAGAAAAGCCACAGTAAAGCACATGTATACCTGTGATGGATTCATTTTGATATTTGGCAAAACTAATACAATTATGTAAAGTTTAAAAATAAAATAAAATTTTAAAAAAATAAAAAAAATTAAAAAAAAAAAAAAGAAAGAAATCTCTGCAGACTTTCATGTCCCCAAAATGACTTAATGCAAAGCACCACCCTTCCCCGTCTGAATTTGGTAAGACTCATCCAAAGTACCCAGTGACTCCTGGATTTACCTACCACAAGGTCAAGTACAGACCTTCCTCCTTGTCGTTAAAGGGCAGACACAGACCATCCAACTCCTTGTTTTCTGTCTCATGACTAGCAACGGAGATTAAAAGTCAGTTCTCCTGAAACTAGCTAATCACAAGATAATCATTTCCTCTTCTGTCGACGGGATTTCCCCCTACATGTTTTCCCCCCTGCAAAGGTCCCCACTGTCACTTCTCTACTACTCTCTGTGGAATGAAGTACAGTGCAAAACCACCTTGCTGGCAGTCTGATCTTCAGGGCTGTGGTGCTCTCCCAATTGCAATCGGTAGAAATACAGCCAGTGTCTCTAATAGTTTGCTTTTACTCTTTCCTAGTGTGTTACTAGTAACAATTGGTAGAAAAACATGCAAGTAACAGGAGCTGCTCCTCAAGTGGACAGGCGACAACACAAATTACCAGGCATCAGGGAGAAGCCCCCGCCTTCCGATCCCAAGAGCCGACCATCACCAGCTGTCATCTGTGTGGAAGGAAACTTCCTGCGACTCTGGCAAGGATGGTCCCTCCTAGCCTCCAAGCTGCTGGGAGAGGACCTCCGGGCACGTGGTCGAGAGGACCCGGCACTAACTCCTCTTCTCTGAATCTCTCCCCGCCCTTCTGCCATCGTCCCCGTGGAGGAACCTACTTGTCTTCAGGCCATTCCAGGCTCCCTCTCAATCCACTACAACCCAGGGAATACGCAGGAAGATCCTTCTATAAGGAAGGGAGGGGTAAATGTCCCATCTTTGTGACGTCAAAACCAGGCCTGCCAACGCCTCACCCCTGAAGGGTGGGTAGGCTCTATGGGACGCTGGAGGTATTCTTTTGGCAGTCTTTACCCTTCTATTCCACACAGACAAAGATGGGAGGCCGACCGCCGCCCACTCCCGGCTTCTTGCATGGGCAGAGAATGGGAGGCACTGCATTGGCGTCCTGCTGTTGAGAATTCGATCCTGACAAGGAATGTGTGACAGCGAGGGGTAGCGAGAGGGACAGACATGCAGAGGAAGACATCTATCTCTCTAGGACCAACCAGGTGTGCCTTAGTGTCACAGGACCAGAATCCTCTTTAGCCAAGTGGGATCCGTGTTTTCTCAGAACAGTTATTTTCCCCAGATGCCCCACCACTTCAGTAGCAGATGGCGGTTGGACAGTCTTCAGTTGAGTTCAGTTGCTCAGTCGTATCCGACTCTTGGCGACCCCATGGACGGCAGCACCCCAGGCTTCCCTGTCCATTATCAACTCGCGGATCCTACTCAAACTCATGTCCATCCCGTCGGTGACTCCATCCAACCATCTCATCCTCTGTTGTCCCCTTCTCCTCCTGCCTTCAATCTTTCCCAGCGTCAGGGTCTTTTCCAATGAGCTGGTTCTTCTCATCAGGTGGCCCAAAGTATTGCAGTTTCAGTTTCAGCATCAGGCCTTCCAATGAATATTCAGGACTGATTTGCTCTAGAATGGACTGGCTGGATCTCCCTGCAGTCCAAGGGACTCTCAAGAGTCTTTTCCAACACCACAGCTCAAAAGCATCAATTCTTCGGCATTCAGCTTTCTTTATAGTCCACCTCTCACATCCATACATGACTACTGGAAAAAAACAAAGCTTTGACTAGACAGACATTTGTTGGTAAAGTAATGTCTCTGCTTTTCAATATGCGGTCTAAGTTAGTCATAGCTTTTCTTCCGAGGAGAAAGTGTCTTTTAATTTCATGGCTGCAGTCAACATCTGCAGTGATTTTCAAGTCCAAAAAATAAAGTCTCTCACTGTTTCCATTGTCTCCCTATCTGTTTTCCATGAAGTGATGGGACCGGATGCCATGATCGTAGTTTTCTGAATGTTGAGTTTTAAGCCAACTTTTTCACTCTCTTCTTTTACTTTCATCAAGAGGCTCTTTAGTTCTTCTTCACTTTCTGCCATAAGGGTGGTGTATTTTTCACTCTCCTCTTTCAAGTTCATCAAGGGGCTCTTTAGTTCTTCTTCGCTTTCTGTCACAAGGGTGGTGTCATCTTCATATCCGAGGTTATTGATATTTCTCCCAGCAATCTTGATTCCAGCTTGTGGTTCATGCAACCAGGCATTTCACATGATGTACTCTGCATATAAGTTACATAAGCAGGGTCACAATATATAGCCTTAATGTACTTGAGAAACCCATGAACAGTATGGGCAGTCTGTATGTGACTTATTTCTCTTTCTGTCTTTGCAGATTGCCATTTTAAACTGATATCGAAACATCCTATAGACATTAGTCAATGACCAGGATAACTGGGCTCAAATCGGTGTTCACCAGGTTCAGAAGTAGGCTCTTTCCTTGGCATCAGCTTCCTCCTCGCCTCCTGTCCCACGTCACAAAATGAGACAAAATAATGAAGTATTTTCAAGGGAAATGATTTTCCCATATTGAAATCATCACAGGTGTTCTTTCTCAAGAGTGTGTGAGTTAGACCTTGATGTGACATAGGAATAAGTACATACTTGTAATAGGCTCCTTGAGTCCTGCCTTGGTGTGCAATGCCTTTGAAAACTTTTATCTCCTGAATCAACCAGTAGCAGTGCATAGTAATTTAAAAGGCATCTTTGGTTGTCTGGTTTCCTGGAGCACAGCTGATCCTGGGCAGTAGACCTCTGCTGAGGTCAGAAATTTGGATATATGATTAGTTAGGGGTTTCTATTTGTATTTAGATTGTTGTTGATTAGTCCCTAAGTCATGTCCCATTCTTTTGTGATCCCATGGACTGTACCCACCAGGCTTCTCTGTCCATGGGATTTCCCAGGCCAGAATACTGGAGTGGGTCGCCATTTCCTTTTTCAGGGAATCTTCATGACCCAGGGATCAAACCCCAGTCTCCTGCATTAGCAGGTGGATTCTTTACCGCTGAGCCACCAGGAAAGCCCTTGTATTTCTGATACCATTGCCTTATATTTGACACACCTCTATTGGGTGTATTACATACGTCTATGCTCCTGTGTGTTAAGGTTGCTTTGCTTGTTTGTTTTGTCAAAACAGAAAAGTGAAGTGGCATTGCTTGCTTAAGTCTCTCAGGGAACCAGCAACAGTAAAAATGTAGTTAAAAAGTATTTCCATATCTTAAGGAGATGAATTTCCACAACTCCCTATGAAGGGGGTTAGTCTCCTGCCTAGAACGTACTGACATTGAATGAACTCTTTCATGAGTGGTCATTTTAGGAAAGAAGTGGTTCTACTCTTTTTAAGTGATTATTGGCTACATTTAAAATTATGCTTGAGATTGTGTGAAATAGGTAAGTAAAACTACAGATCCCAGTGATCCATTTTCTTTACCCTGGATGTGGATGCAATACAAACTCAGTGTAAACAATGAATTTGGGTAGAGCCAACATGCCCTGCATGGACATTTTGTTTATAAAGTGGACAGACTGGATGTGCTAACAGGAAAGCTACACTTTGTCCAGAAGATTATTTATCTAATAAAGGAGGACGTAGAGCCAAGGGAATGTGTAACGTGGTGATTTTGAGCTAAAATAGGTGACAACATTGAGAGAGTGGTATTATGAACAGTGCAGAAACCTTCACATTTCAACCCACACAGATGAAAAATGGTCAGGACCACTACCAAGCAGTGTGACCTTGAGTAAGATGCTCACCCTCTCTGATCCTCGGTTCCCATGTCTGCAAGTGGGGACAATAATATTATATGTTATCCCACCCCCAGGTGAAGCCCATTCCTGACGCTCTGATCCCAGCCTCCGCTGGCTCCTGAGGCCAAGGCTCTCATCACACTTGTTTCACCATTTGTCAGACAGGAGTGTCTAGTGTCCATCCCTTCCCACTTGGCTTCCCATTTATTCTATATCTTGGACAATGCATTACCTCCTGAGACTGAGTTCTGTCCTAGGCTATGACTGTTTTCAGCACTGTGCTGAGGGCATTGATGACCAGGTGGGCGCTGGGGGGATACTTGTTGGATGAATACAGCTCGGACAGCCAGGCTACTTTATTTCATGGGTGAGAGGTGTAACTTCCACTCATCCTGCCATTAGCAGGATGGACGCTTTGAACCTGCTGATCAGTGTCCTGGGCAAGTCCACAGGAGCCCTGTCACTCTGCTCTCCTCTCTTCCTCTTGCTTCCATAGCTTCTTCTACTCCGTACCTTTCCCGTGCCCTCCTCTGTGCGCCCACTGCTCTCCGTGTACATGGACACTGTGCTTGAGCCCATCCATTCCCCTGATTTCATGTTGTGTGTTGTCAGTTACCTTTCTGATTAGGTTCTTTGAGCAGTTTTCTCTTTACTCACAGTCCAAGGTAGATGCCGCAATACAGTAAGCATCATGGGTCTCCTTTTATTCTTTTTCTTTCATTTTCTCCTTTTTTTCTTCCTTTTTTCCCTTTTATGAGGAAACAATACAGTGTGTGGGTACGGACACTAGCTCTGATTCTAGACAACTTCCTTGCACCCAGTTCTCCCACTTGTTATCATCACACCTTGAGAAATTAAATTGGCTCACTGTGCCATAGCAGCCTCACCTGAAAATGGGTGAATTATTCTGAATAATGACATGAACTGAGCAGATTGTATTTGTGAGTATGGAATGAGGTTAGTAGCGATGTGCTGGAATATTCCCTGGTGTAACGACTACTGAGCTTCAAGGTCACATTAAACATCTGTGTCCAGCCCTAGAGGCTCCTTCCTTCTCAGCCACAGTCCTCGAGCTTTTCCCTCACAGCTAGACAAACACTCACCAGGAAGCTGGCTTTTCTGTTACACCTGTTCCACCTGGAAACCACTCACAGACTTCATCTTCTGTTGCGTGCATCATTCTGTTCCTGGTAATGTTGTCCTCAGATGGACTGAGGCTCCTCCTATTGCAAGGGGATGCCCAGTGTTCTTGCCTGGAGAATCCCAGGGTTGGGGGAGCCTGGTGGGCTTCTATCTATGGGGTCGCACAGAGTCGGACACGACTGAAGCAACTTAGCAGCAGCAGCCCAGGACTGAAAATAAGGGTGTGATGTTTCCATGCTCCCCCATGGCGTGGAAACTCTCTGGGACCTGTGCCCAAACTCCTCTCTTTCCCCATGTCGTCTCCCTCCATACAAGAGTTCACAGTTTACACTCAAGCTGGGTTCCAGTGCAGGCCCTACCAGCCCAGGCACTCTCCTTCAGCCTCAAATTCCTTATCTGTAAAATGGATATAGGTCCACTTGTTGGTGAGGTTTCTTGGGAGAACTGCTGGGGATCACAGATGTAAAACACCTAGCGCCCATGACCTGGCAGGTGGAAGGCACTAAATAAACGGCTGTGTCCTCTATCTGTCAGCTTCTTTAATGCACAGCATCTGGTGTGGAATAATACTGTGTCTCAGCCAATGTTTTTGGATTGGACAGAGAAAGATGTGACATACTGGGGGTATATTAGGCTTCTCCAGAGTAACACAGCCAATAGAGAGAGACTTATTTTAGGGAATTGGATCATGGGCTTGTGGGTTCTGACAGTTCTGACGTTCGTTGGGCAGGTCAGCTGACTGGAAATCCAGGTTGCACTCTAGAGACCCAAATCTGCAGAGCAGGCCAGCAATGTCGAGTCTCATGCAGGGTTTCTCAGGCTGTAGTCTTGAGGCTAAATTGTTTCATCCTCAGGAAGCCTCAGTCCCTGCTCTTAAGCTTTTTCAACTGATTGGATGAAGAAACTGCACTCCCCCCCTCCCCCGCTTCCCCATTATGCCAGGTAATATAATTCCCTTAAAGTCTACTTGGAGAAAAGTTATGACCAACCTAGACCGCATATTAAAAAGCAGAGACATTACGTTGCCAACAAAGGCTTGTCAAATCAAAGCTATGGTTTTTCCAGTAGTCATGTATGGATGTGAGAGTTGGACTATAAAGAAAGCTGAGTGCCAAAGAATTGATGCTTTTGAACTGTGGTGTTGGAGAATTCTCTTAAGAGTCCCTTGGACAGCAAAGAGATCCAACCAGTCTATCCCAAAGGAAATCAGTCCTGAATATTCATTAGACGGACTAATACTGAAGCTGAAACTCCAATACTTTGAATACCTGATATGAAGAAATGATTCATTGGAAAAGACCCTGATGCTGGGAAAGATTGAAGGTGGGAGGAGAAGGGGACAACAGAGGATGAGATGGTTGGATGGTATCACCAATTCAATGGACATGAGTTTGAGTAAGCTCCAGGAGGTGGTGATGCACAGGGAGGCCTGGCATGCTGCAGTCCATGGGGTCACAAAGAGTTGGACATGACTGAGCAACTGAACTGAACTGAGCTGAAAGTCTATGGATCAAGGATCCAAGTACCTTACTAGCCCGCCATCAAGTGGCTAACATCTGAAAAAAGGGGCACCAGATCCAAGCCAAGATGATTTGTACTTTCTTCATCACAGTGGGGAAGCAGTACACTGAGACATCACCTCCCAAACAGAATCTCTGGCCAATGGGTTGTCTCTCTAGCTTTACTTACCTCAGGTAAAATCTGTTCCCTGGCCTCAGAAGCCATGTAAGATAATGAAGGAAACTTGAGGCAGTGGTGATTTAAGGAGAGATTTGGTATGATATCTTTTTTCATTTGGGCCCAGTGACTGCAGGGAATGAAATGGGGTGTGGTGGTGAAGGAAATGAGATGATTAATTCATTGCCCCAGCCACCTCCCTGCCCCCAGGTAGCCGACTTCAATAGGTCTAACTGGTATTAATGCCTTTGTGTGAAGACTCACTATTAACACCACGTGTGTGGTATGAGAAACTTGGTGGGCAAAGCAGATAGCATGGCCAAATATTCACTTCTCAGAGTGGATAGAGGGAGAAGAGAGAAAAGAATGTTGATCCATGGGTTACTTGTGAGTCAGTTTCCAAAATCTTACTATTTCTTTACAAGGTGTGTGTGAATTATTTTCTTTATCTGAGAATTGGCTTTCTAGGTGAAGAAATATCATTGTGAGAAACTCCTTGTGACATGTGAAAAGTGGTTGGGAGTGAATTGGGTTGAGGTCATTTTCCAAATGTTTCACACCAAGTGTTTGTTTAAGGGGAGAGCAGTGGTCCTGAAGAACTGAACTAAGTGGTTGAAATACAGGATGAGTTCCTGAAATGTGAAGAGACTCTTTCTGGGATGTGTGTTCATCCTAGCCTGTGGTCACAGGCAACTCACAGGATTTGAACCGTGTCTTCCTAATGAGTTTTGTTTCCTACCCTTGAATGTGCTGGAGGCTGAAGTTGTTACTAAAGTTCCGAATTAAGTTCTCTGGGAAAAGTAGTTTCTAGAAACAAGCAGTGCCTGGGAAGCTGCTCTAAAGTTTTAATATAGCCTGTGATGTAATTTTTGTTAGCTCACACAAGATATGAGTATTCGAAGAATATAGAGATGCACCTACTTCAGTATCTACCACTGGATTTTTCAAATGAACATACAGTAAGATCGGCCTGGTTTTCTTTCTTATTTCTTTCTTTCTTGTGGCTGCACTGAGTCTTTGTTGCTGCATGAGGGCTTTCTCTAGCTGTGGAGAAGGAGCACTACTCTCTAGGGGTGGTGCGCGGGCTTCTCATGGCAGAGACTGCTCTTGTTGCAGATCATGGGCTCTAGGCTCGTGGCTCCAGTAGTTGGAGAAGGCAGGTTCAGGAGTTGTGACACACAGTCTTAGCTGCTCTGTGGCACGTGGAAACTGCCTGGACCAGGGACTGAACGCCTACCCGTTTCATTGGCAGGTGGATTCTTTTTTTTTAATCATTAATTTATTTTAATTGGAGAATAATTCTTTACAATATTCTGATGGGTTTTGCCATATATCAACATGAATTGGCCACAGTTATATATGTCCCCCTATTCCTGAACTGGGGGTCCCACCTCAATCCCCATGCCCTGCTTCATGCATTGAACTTGTTCTGGTCATGTTTTACATATGGTAATGTGTATGTTTCAACGCTATTCACTCGAATCATCCCACCCTCCCCTTCCCCCACTGAGTTGAAAAGTCTGTGGTATAGGTCTCTGTCTTCTTTGCTACCCTGCATGTAGAATCGTTGCTACCGCCTTTCTAAATTCCATATAGATGCATTAATATAAGTATTTGTCTTTCTCTTTCTGACTTACTTCTGTCTGTATAACAGGCTCCAGGTTCATCCACCTCATGAGAACTGATTCAGGCGCGTTCCTTTTTAATAGCAGGGTAATATTCCATTGTGTATATTTACCACGACTTTCTTATCCATTCATCTGCTCATAGACATCTAGGGTGCTTCAATGTCCTAACTATTGTAAATAGTGCTGAGTAAACATTGGGGTACATATGTCTCTTTCAAATTTGGTTTCCTTGGGGTGTATGCCCTGCAGTGGGTCGTATGGCAGTTCCATTCCCAGTTTTTTAAGGAATCTGCACACTCTTCTCCATAGTAGCAATACCAGTTTGCATTCCCACCAACCATGGAATAATGTTCCCTTTCCTCCCCACACTCTCCAGCATTTATTGTTTGTAGACATTTTGATGAAGGCCATTTTGACCTGTGTGAGATGATACCTCATTGTGGTTTTGATTCGCATTTTTCTAATAATCTGTGATACTGAACATCTTTTCATGTGTTTGTTAGCCATCTGTATATCTTTGGAGAAATGTCTGTTTAGGTCACTTGCCCACTTTTTATTGGGTTGATCATTTTTTTGATATTGAGCTGCATGAGCTTCTTGTATATTTTGGAGATTCATTCATTGTCAGTTGTTTCATTTGCTATTATTTTCTCCTGGTCTGAGCGCTGTCTTTTCACCTTGCTTATAGAATCCTTTGCTGTTCAAAATCTTTTAAATTTAATTAGGTCCCATTTGTTTATTTTTGTTTTTATTTCCATTACTCTGGGACGTAGATCCTAGAGGATTTTGCTGTGATTTATGTCACAGAGTGTTCTGCCTATGTTTGCCTCTTAAGAGTTTTATAGTTTCTGGTCTTACATTTAGGTCTTTAATCCATGTTGAGTTTCTTTTTGTGTATGGTGTTGGAAGGTCTTCCAGTTTCATTCTTTTACACATAGGTGACCAATTTCCCCAGCATCATGCGTTGAACAGACTGTGTTTTAGCTCTTGCATATTTGTGCATCCTTTGTCAAAGACAAGGTGTTCATAGGTGCAGGGATTTATCATTGAACTTTCTGCTTTGTTTCATTGATCTATATTTCTGTCTTTGTGCCAGTACCATACCATCTTGATGACTGTGGCTTTGTAATATAGTCTGAGTCAGGAATGTTGATTCCTGCATTACACTCTTCTCTCTCAAGATTGCTTTGGGAATTCGGGGTCTTTGGTGTTTCCATACAAACTGTGAAATTATTTCTTGTAGTTCTGAGAAAAATACCATTGGTAGTTCAGGATTGTGATGAATCTACAGATTCCTTTGGGTAGTAGAATCATTTTCACTATCTTGATTCTTCATTCCAAGAACATGATACATTTCTCCATCTATTTGTGTTATCTTTGATTTCTTTCAACAGTTTTTTTTTTTTCTGTATACAGGTCATTTGTTTCTTTACGTAAATTTAGTCCTAAGTATTTTATTATTTTTGTTGCAATGGTGAATGGGATTGTTTCCTTAATTTCTCTTTCTGATTTTACATTTTTAGTGTATAGGAATGCAGGGGATTTCTGTGTATTAATTTTATATATGGCAGTCAGATTCTTAACCACTGGACCACCAGGGAAGTCCTGGCCTGCTTGTCTTTGGGTTTGAAGCTTTCTGAGCTCTGACACACGGCAAATTCCAGTGATCACCACCATGACCAGGAACAGGCCACGTCCATCACCTTGAAAATGCCCAGGAGCTGCCACTTTCTTGTTTCTCCTTCCACACCTGAATTCCTGACAAAAGGATCTGTCTGCCTTCACTACATTTTGTCCTTTGCAATTTTCCAATTTCTTATGTATTCTGAATATAAGACCTTTCTCATACTTGTGATTCACAAACATCTTTCCCCTAATAACAAATAGCTTCCCTTTTCATTACAGGAGACAGGAGTGATGAAATCTACTTTTCCTCCCCACCCTCAGAGCTCAATGTTGTGGACCCAGCAAATGCCCATGAGATTCTTCAGAAGTGAAAATGAATTCTGCTGTCTGTCCATCTGTCTCTCAGGTAGTCCCCAGAGCTATAGTTCTCATCTCTGATCCCCTACCTGAATGGGAAATATAATAGAACTCTCTAAGGACAGGTGCTGTACCTTTGGCTGTGTATTTCCTCACACTAGTATTTCCATTATCAACCAAGAAATGACCCGCAGTCTGTTCTCAATATAAATCTGGTCAAATATAGACCAAATGAAAAGTACCTGATTTGTTCCAGGTGCTTTACTTCATCATTGTGTTGTGTCATGATACTGATACAGTACATGAATTGTTTTCTATGTGGCACCCTCCCTTTTCATTTAGCATCTTATTGTAATAACTATGTTATACATTTTAAAAAGTTTTGCAGGCTTTTTACATTCATTTGGGCTTCCCTGGAGGTTCAAATGGTAAAGAATCTGTCAGCAATGCGGGAGACCTTGGTGCAATCCCTGTGAGACCCAGGGTCAATCCCTGGGTCAGGAATATCCACTGGAGAAGGGAATGGCAACCAACTCCAATATTCTTGCCTGGAGAATCCCCATGGACAGAGGAGCCTGGTGGGCTACAGTCCAGGGGGTCTCAAAGAGTCAGACAGGGCTGAGCGACTAACACTTTCACTTTACCCTCATTCCCATTGTTTTATTTCATTCTTCTCTTGGGGATAGGAAAGCATCCTGCAAACCAGTGTGCAAAATACAATCTGACAGACTTGAGACCTGAACATAGGGACACTCTTGGAGGAACCTGGAGAACCTTGGCAGCTGCTTCTTCCTCTGTGTGCCACAGTTCTCAAAGGCAAAAATGAGGGAAGTAATACCACCTGCTTCTTGGGTGGTGTCCAGAATCAATTACCCAGCAGGATCTTAGCTTCGCACTTGTCCCTGTCATGTTATTATTGTAGGTGGCTTGGATGGTAAGGAGTCAGCCTGCAATGCAGGAGACCCATGTTCAGTCCCTGGGTTGGAAAGCTCCGCTACAGAAGGAAATGGCAATCTATTCCAATATTCTTGAATGAAGAATCCCATGGGTAGAGGAGCCTGGCAGCCTACACAGTCCAAGGGGTCTTAAAGAATCTGACAGGACTGAGCAACTTTCATTTCCACTTCACATAAACATTTTCAAATCAAAACTCACTGTCATAATAAAGTTCTTTTTAAATACAGCATTTCCTCTAGGATCAGAAGCAAGATAAGGGAGCTCACTCCCTCCCCAATTATTCAGTCGATCAGCTTATATTATTTTATTGTAATTCTAAGTGTCAATGGGTTTGTTCAAAGTTTCCACAAAGGGCTGTCTGAAGGGCTCAGCTGCAGTTTGAAGCAGCCAACCCCTGCAAGCAGAGAAAAATATACAACACTTCTTGTGGCAAAAGGCTTCGTCGCGTTTTTTCAACGGCGAAGGGCGGGGGAGAAACAGAATGTCGATACTTGGAGCAACACTGCCACCTGCAGACCACAGAAACCAGAACGCCACAAGGCCGAAAGAAAACCCATCTTACTGTTGGGTTTTCGCGGAGAGGACTGGACAGCGTGGATGCGGAAGCTGAGGGGGATGCCCATTAGGACCAGAGAAAGGAAGGTGCCTTCTCGAAAGGGCCCGGCCAAACCACCCGTGGACCGCGGGCTCCTCTCCACTGGCCCACGGAACCAAGGCAACACAGGCAGGAAGTCAGGGAATCCGGGAAATCCGGAGCTTGGTGGGTCAGGATGCGCTCCGATTGGTTGGTTCTGGGCCTGCGCGCAGGAACCCAGTGAGCCTCGTGCCAGTCTCCTGGCCCAGGTCGGTTGGAGTCTTCTCCTGGACCCTGTTTCTAAGTCTTCATTCACTGAGAACCTGACCGGGTATGTCCGGGTCCTGTCGCCCACTGCCTAAGCCCCCAAAGTGCGGGACCGGTAAAAGTCCCCTGTATTTCTCCTCCCGCCCACCCCAGGCCTGTGAACGCGTTCCTCCCGTGGTACACTCACTGTTCTCTCAGCCCTCACTCTTCTGATCCGTCCTCATTGCCCACGAGGCTCACCCGGTCATCCTGGAGACTCTCCGTCCTCTTCGATGTTCCCCTCCTCCCCACCCGAGCATCCCCCTGCCCATGGTCCCGCCCCGGGCGTCAGGAAAGACCGCGCCCTTCATGCTCTCCTGTTTCTAGCCTTGCTCCCTTCTCATCACCCTCAACATGATGTCCTGTCCTCCAGCTCCCTCGCTCTAGTGCCAGTGCACTGATACCAGAACCCCCTGGAAATCCCCACCTCACCTACCACATGTCCTTCAACACTACCCGCCAGGCCCCTCCTGGATCCGCTGAGCCAGGGCTGGAAGCTGTCCCCTGCAAACACATCTCTTGTGCTCCTTGCACCCTCCTGCCTACCCACGCCCTGCCAGTGTCTGAGCACCAGAGCGTTGAGGAGCAAACTTTACAACTTTACAGAAGTGTTTTATCTTAAATCCGTGGCCAGAGTAGAACTGCTGTTTATTTTCACTCTCACCTACCTACACTACTACACTACACAGTAGTAACCTTCCTCCATCCTCATCAACACCAACCCCACAGGCCAATAATTCTTGGAGAAGGAAGAAGCAATCCTGTGGGATTTCTCAAGGTTCCCAGTCCCAAACTCCGTGTTTCTGCCCTGGCAGTCAGCTGCCCCTCTGCATGTGTGCTCCTGACTACACCCAGCCCCTCACCTCTGCTCGGGATCCCATGCCTTGCACCTTCCCAGGGACTTTGCACCTGCAGTTATCACTCCTCTGTCCTGAACCAGAACCTGTTCCCTCTTCATCCCGGCATTCCACAGCACAGGGGGAAACCCACCATCTTCCACCCTGTTCTGCAGCTACTGGCACATTACCAGTTGCCCTTCAAAGTAAAACTGCTTCAAATTCTGCAGAGATATTCTCTCCTCAGCCCACTTCCGTGGAGCTTTTGTCCCAGTCACTCCGCTGTAACTGGTCTCGTCATGGCCATCATTAATATCCTGATATTAATACTTCCTGATCCCACAGACACTCTTCAGTGCTCATCTAAGCCAACATCTCAGGCATCTTTGGCATATTTGACTCTTGTGTTCTTTATCCCTCTGTTTTTATATTTCAGGGGCGTGGGGCGTATGTGACACCAAAGTATCCTAACTGAACTCCACAAGGTACACATTCTACACTATGCCCCCTTTGACCTGGGTATTGTATGGGAAGTCTTGGGTCAAATGAAAGACAAGCCAAAGGAAAGAGCGTCCCAGTCACAATGGGGAATGGCCCACAGAGGCAGGTGGCAGGCAGAGGTGAGAGAGCTCAGACAAGGGAGGTGTGACAAGAAATAACACCAGGGACAGGAGGGTTCCATCCTATTCACACTTGGGACTCCAGGGGCACAGTGTACAATGACCGAACGGAGTCTTTGGGCAGAAGGGTGGCTGCAGTTTAGGAATTTCATTTTCTGGAGCTGATCTTGGTTCCTGAGGTGGTGCAGGTGAGATCCAAGGGAGGGATCTGTATCACTTTAGGGTGAAATGTGGAAAGGGACTGAATCCAGATGAAGCCTAAGCAGGCAATGGGCTAGGGGACCTGGTGGCCGAGGAGTGGACATCCCTGCCTGTTGATGGGCTGGACGATGATACCCAGATTCAGAGGAGTATGCTGATGCCAGCAGGGGGGCTGAGGCTCAGCCAGGGAGCACTGGGTCCACAGCAAGAGGAGGGAGACAAAAATGCAAGTTCCACCACCCCCACCCATGGGCGGTATAGGTCAGCATCAACAGCTGGAGCCAGGAGAGGACAGTCATTTTTCCCTCAGGGAACACTGAGGCCTCTCTGAGGAACAAACGTACGCCGTGTTATAGACTCCCTCTCCCACATGACTGCGAGCCTTGTAAGTGACATTTACCCCTACTCCATCGATGAAAGAAGTATAGAGCATTTTCACCAGAATAGACTGAGTATTTGTATCTGTGGATATTCAGTTGGTTGCATGCAACCACACTTCCAAGTCAGAAGCAACTTCAGTGGGGGTTTTCCCGTTACTAACCATTATGAAGGGTGAACACTCATGAGGAAGATCAGATCATCCAGGGAGAAAAATACATTAAAGTGTCTGTGGAGTCTAAGGAGCATACACTGAGATGTGATCTCAGCAACCCACGTCCCCCACCACCACCCTGGCTCTTCCTGTGACCATGTGTTGCAGAGGCAGAGTGGGGCCCAGAGGGAGAGGAAGGAGGTCTTCCTGGAACTCCACTGCTGCTTTGAAAATACCACACTCCCCTCTCAACATGAATACTCACCTGTGAAGGTCATTCCAATTCCCCACTCTGTCTTCTAGTCAAGAGTCCTGATGAGCTTTTGGAACTGGCTTCCTGGTCTCTTTGGTTGGGGAATAGAAAATAGCATACCCTGCAAGCACACAGGCCTCTATTTCCAATACCCTGAGTCTCTGATTCCCTTCAAACCGTGCTTCTTGAAAGTATAGACTCCAGGAGCATCCTTATCTGGTTACCTTTTGATTCCTCCACTGAGTGCCCATCCACAGAACATCCCCTTGCTAACGTATCCGAAGAGCTCCATGGGCCAAACCGTAGTACCCAGTGCTGTATTGTCCACAGGCACATTCCGTCTTCAAAAACACTTTCTTTGGTCAGAGTCTGTGACAGCAACCATCCTGGTTTTCCTCCTCCCTCTCAGTTCATTACTTC
Source organism: Bos indicus (assembly GCF_029378745.1). Lineage (NCBI taxonomy): Eukaryota > Metazoa > Chordata > Mammalia > Artiodactyla > Bovidae > Bos > Bos indicus. Next base: position 97,186,423 of record NC_091789.1, read on the forward strand.
TAAGTCTCCTTATTGTCTATTTACTTTGCTGCTGCTACTGCTGCTAAGTCGCTTCAGTTGTGTCCGACTCTGTGCGACCCTGTAGACGTCAGCCCACCAGGCTTCCCCATCCCTGGGATTCTCCAGGCAAGAACGAACATTGGAGTGGGTTGCCATTTCCTTCTCCAATGCATGAAAGTAAAAAGTGAAAGTGAAGTCGCTCAGTCGTGTCCGACTCCTAGCTACCCCATTGACTGCAGTGCACCAGGCTTTTCCGTCCATGGGATTTTCCAGGCAAGAGTACTGGAGTGGGGTGCCATTGCCTTCTCCCCCATTTACTTTTATCCCCTCCTAAATCTTGATTTTGCTTTCCTCTGGTTTCCAACCTGTGCCCTGTGCTCTTCCATTCTATACATGATCCTTGGGTGACCACGTCACCCCCCAGAGCTTTTACCCATCTGACTTGTTTTCATCTGTATCCCTCTGTATGCTGATGGCTTTTCAAATCACCAAATCTACCTAAGATGTCTCAACTGGGCCCCACGTCCCCCACAGGCTGAGACATATGGGCTATTGCACTCAGATGTCCCATAAGCCCTGCAGACCTGCTAGTAGCCCCAGGCCAATGTTCCCTGGGGTGTCTCATGGATGGGCACCGCCATCCACCCAGTTCCTTAAACCACAATCCAGGGCATGCTGCTGGGTGTGATCTTCACCGAGCCACGACTGCCTTGGAGCTGCTCTGGAAAAGGCGGACCCGAGATCTTCCTGTTGCCACAGGTGGGGATCCGTTCCTCTCAGAGGCCCTGTTCCTACAAACACGCTCTGAAGGTGTCCTGAGCACAGGTCATCACCCTCTTTTGGATGTCTGAGGGAACCTGGCCACTGTAATGCACCTGAGAGGTTGAAAGCCCTGTCTTTAACAGGACGGTGAGTCAGGACACAGCAGTGTAAGCCCATCATTGGGGAACATGCCAAAGAATATCCAGAAGAGATCCCTAAAGCAGAACATTTCAAGAGGTGAGTTTTCATGGGTGTGCTTCAAACAAGGGATTCCTTAACTGTATTTTTCCCAGTAAACATCCTGTTCTTATTTGGTCTTCATCTGAGCATGGGAGTTAATTTGATATCACAGGAAACAGTTTAAAACTGCAGCTGAGCACAGGCAGCAGATGCACTGACAGCCGATCCTTCTACATCAACATCAGCAGCTACAATTCTCAGCCATCTTTGATCTTTAAAGCACTATTCTGATCTGTCAAATGAAGTTATCTCCACAGTGTTTTAGAAATGTATTCAACTAGGCACAAGGGGTCCTGACAAGAACTAAAACGTACTGAGTTTCACTGACAACAGCAGGGTTTTAACTGTAAACTTTAGATTCAGGAACACACAGCAGGGCAAGTACAAGGTCAGTTTTCAAACTAGTATTAATTTGGGCAAGTCGTCCCTTTCCTCAGCCTAAGATAGCTGTCAAGTAAGTATGGCGGGTCATGATGAAAACCTGCTTTGCTTGTAGTGAGGACTCGCAAGTTTTCGATGTTGCATTTCTTCCTGTAAGAATGGGTTTTGTTTCCACAGCTACAGTCTTGGCTTTCATAAGAGAACTTTTTCAGATAATGCTCAGGCCAGGGCCACATTCCAGAGCTACTACTTCAGATTCTCTGGGGCTGTCCTGCCAGCATCAGCTCTTCTAAAGCCTCTCCAGGGGAGATTTGATGCACAGTTAAGATTGAGAAGCACAATGGCATGATGCTTCACCTGTCCTGATTTTAAACAGATCCCTGAAATGAAGAGCCATGTTTGCTACTAATGAAATTTCAAAAAATTTGTAATTACATGTCTTCCCTTCTGAGACGGATTTTGACATATTTATTCACAGCCATATTTAGAACAATTTCAATAACTCAGTGGTGTATTATGCCCCCAAGTCCCCTTCCTTACCAGACACTCAGGCAGATGGAGGGGAGGGAACGCACCTCAGCCCTGGCGGCAGAAGGAGGATGGATGGAGTTCCGTTGTCTTGGTTACTGCTTGGCTGAGCATGCCTCCCGGGTTGCTGAGCTCAGGCAGGGGGCCTCACACCAGGATAACAGGTATTTCTGTGACCAGAGGTTGGAGCTAAGCGCTGAAATCCGTTACTGAATCTGGGAAACTGAAGCTGGGTCCACGTGATTTGAGAAGAATGGGAAAACAACTAAGTAGAATTTCAAATGCAGGGTGGGTTCTGGGAGCCTGCCCAGAGCCACTGACTTGTGGTCACACAACGGGCGCCTGTGTGTAAACACAGAGACACACTAGATGTGTGTGCTCACTGGGGATGCTGTCCTGACGTGCACAGCGACTGTCTCTGGAGGGAGCATCTAGCACATGTGGAGGAGGCCGGACCCAGAACGTGGAAGGAGCAGGGGCACTCCTCGCTGTTGCAAAAGCAATGGCATATCTTTCCCCCCATGTCTCACTTGGACATCTGCATTACCTTCCTAAACTGCTTCACTGAGGTATAGTTACACACCACAAATCACAGCCATTCAATGCATCCAGTGCACTGTCTTTTAGTAACTTCACACAGTGGTACAACCACCATCACAGTGCACTTGTGCAACACTGCCAGCACCACAAGAAGCGTCCATGTACCCATCAGCTGTCAGCCCCCAATAGGACCTGCAGGCCCAGGCATCCTCTCATCTAATTTCTGTCTCTGTAGTTTTCCCTTTCTGGGCATTTCATATCAAAGGACTCCTGCAGGAAGTGGCCTTTTGTGTCTGGGTTCTTTCACTGAGCATAATGCTTTGGAGGCTCACCCATGTAGCAGCAGAAAGCAGAAGTTCATCACTTTTCATCCATCTATGCTGTTCCACTGAATGGCTACAGAATACTCTGTTTAACACTCTCCAGCTGACAGACTTTTAGGCTGCTCCACTATTTGGAGAATACAGACAGTGCTGCTGTGAAAGACATGTAAGGACGAGTATTTGTGTGGACATAGGTTTCATTTCTTTCTTTCTTATTATTCCACAATTTCATTTCTTGTTTTGCCCTTTGCACAGGCTAGACCCTTCAGTCCAAAGACATCGACTGAGTCACTGTATTATCCCACACCAGATGCTGTGCATTACAGGAGCTGATAGAGGACACAGCCGTTTATTTAGTGCCTTCCACCTGCCAGGTCATGGGCGCTAGGTGTTTTACATCTGTTATCCCCACTAGGTCTCCCAATAAACCTCACCAACAGGTAGAGTTATTGCCATTTTACAGATAAGGAATTTGAGGCTGAAGCAGAGTGCCTGGGCTCGTAGGGCCTGCACTGGAACCCAGCTTGAGTGTAAACTGTGAACTGTGGGATGGAGGGAGATGACATGGGGAGAAAGAGGAGTTTGGGCACAGGTCCCAGAGACTTTGCATACCATGGGGGAGCAGGGAAACATCACACCCTTGATATCAGTCCTGGGCATCCCCTTGCAATAGGAGGAGCCTCAATCCATCTGAGGACAACATTACCAGGAAGAGAATGATGCACGCAACAGAGATGAAGTCTGTGAGTGGTTTCCAGGTGGGAGAGGTGTAACAGAAAAGCCAGCCTCCTGGTGAGGGTTCATCTAGCTGTGAGGGAAAAGCTCGAGGACTGTGGCTGAGAAGGAAGGAGCCTCTAGGGCTGGACACAGATGTCTAATGTGAGCTTCAAGTGCTTCGTGAAGCTTGAGGGTAAGGCCTGACCTGCAACCTGCCCCGCTGCAGCTCAGTATTTGTTACAACAGGGAACGTGCCAACACATTCCTACGAACCTCATTCAATACAAAACCTATCTGCTCAGTTCATGTCGTTATTAAGAATAATTCACCCATTTTCAGGCGAGTCTGGTGTGGCCCAGTGGGCCAATTTATTTTCTCAAGATTATGTGTTAATAAGTGGCAGAACTAGGTGGAAAGGAAGGTTATCTGAATCAGAGCTAGTGTCCTTACTCACAATACCATATTGATTCCTCAAAAAAGGGGAAAAAAAGGTGGGGGGAAGGGTAAAACAAAGGGAAAAGAAAAAAGGAGACCCATGATGCTTACTGTATTGGGGTGTCCACCATGGACTGTGAGCAAAGAGAACTCCTCAAAGCGGTCTAATTAGAAAGGGAACTGACAATCACACAACATGAAGCCGGGAGACAGGGTGGTCTCTGGCACGGTGTACATGTACACGGAGAGCAGAGGGAGCACAAAGGAGGGCACGGGGAAGGTACGGAGTAGAAGAAGCTATGGCAGCAAGAGGAAGAGGGGAGAGCAGGGTGACAGAAAGCCTATGGACTTGCCCAAGGACACTGATCAGCAGGTTCAAACCGTCCATCCTGCTGATGGCAGCCTGCCTGGAGGTTAAACTTCTCACCCGTGAAATAAAATAGCCTGGCTCTCTGAGCTGTATTCAACCAACAAGTATCCCCCCAGCGCCTACCTGGTCATCAATGCCCTCAGCACAGTGCTGAAAGCAGCCATAGCCTAGGACAGACCTCAGTCTCAGGAGGTAAAGGAGTGTCCAAGATGCAGAATAAAGGGGAAGCCTTTATTATATCAGAATAAAGGGAGACGGACATTAGACACTCCTGTCAGAGTGGGGAGAGACGAAGGGATTCCCCTCACCCGCTCAAAAGAACCAAAATTTGAGCTGAGGACTTTCCGGGTTCACTCACTGACAATTCAGTTGAGAAACGGCTGCTATAGTTACTATGTACTAGGAAGGGGAAAGGAGGGTGTTTCTCTCGTACAATAAGCTTCTCGACGATGTGGGGATAAAAAACACAAACGGCCCTGGAGCAACAGAAAACTAAGTGGAGAGGTTTGCTCCAGCCACTCGTTTCCTATGGGTTGTTTGCAACGAATTGACAGCATAACAGCAGCTGCACTGCTCTGTGTACCTCACTTTATCATCACTCATAAGATGGTAAACGTGTTCTGAGCCCCTGTGGTTAAAAGGTCCTCAAGGAGCTCATGGTGGGGTGGGCAGGAAGCCAGTCTGAAGACCATGGTGAAACAACTGTGATGAGAGCCTTGGCCACAGGGGCCAGCGGAGGGTGGAATCAGGCCGTGAGGAATGGCTTTGCCTGGGGGTGGGATAATATATAATATTATTGTCCCCATTTGCAGGCAAGGAACCGAGGATCAGAGATGGTGACCATCTTACTCCAGGTCACACTGCTTGGTAGTGGTCCTAACCATCTTTCATGTACATCTGTTAAAATGTGAAGGTCTCTGCACCATTCATTACACCACTCTCTGTCTCTCTCAATGTTGTCACCTATTTTCACTCACAATCACCACCTTATACATTCCCTTGGCTCTAAGTCCTTGTTTATTAGATAAATAATCTGCTGAGCAAAGTATAGATTTCCCATTAGCACATCCAGTCTGTCTACTTTATAAAAAATATTTCCTTGCAGGGCCCATTGTACTCACCCAAACTGATGGTTTTCACTGACCTTGTACTGCACCCATATGCAGGGTAAAGCCAATGGATCACTGGGATCTGTAGTCTTATTATCTATTTCACACAATCTCAAGCATAATTTTAAATGTAGCCAATATTCAAGTAAAAACAGTAGAACCATTGATTTCTCATAATGAGCAGTCAAGAAAGATTTCTTTGAATATTAATAGGTTCTAGTCAGGAGACTAAACCCCTTTCATGGGGAGTTGTGGAAATTCTTTTCCTTAAGTTAAGGAAACCCTTTCTCTTTATACATTTTGTCTATTGCTGGTACCCTGAAAGACTTAAGCAAAGCAAAGCCACTTCACTTTACTGTTTCTGACAAAACAAACAAGCAAAGCAACCCCACACACAGGCACATAGATGTATGTAATACACCCAATAGAGGTAGGTCAAATATAAGGCAATGGTATCGGAAATACAAGGGCTTCCATGGTGGCTCAGTGATAAAGAATTCACCTGCTAATGCAGTAGACTGGGGTTTGATCCCTGGGTCATGAAGATTCCCTGAAAAAGGAAATGGCAACCCACTCCAGTATTTTGGCCTGGGAAATCCCATGGACAGAGAAGCCTAGTGGGTACAGTCCATAGGGTCGCAAAAGAATGGGACACAACTTATGGACTAATGAACAATTGAAATACAAATGGAAACCCTTAACTAATCATATATCCAAATTTCTGACCACAGCATAGTTCTACTGTCCAGGATCAGCTGTACTCCAGGAATCCAGACAATGAAAGATACCTTCCTTTTAGAATTACTATACACCGCTGCTGGGCGATTCAGGAGATAAAAGTTTTCAAAAGCATTGCACACCAAGGCAGGACTCAAGGAGCCTTTTAAAAGTATGTTCTTATTTCTATGTCACATCAGGGGCTAACTCACACACTCTTGAGAAAGAACACCTGCGATAATTTCAATACGGGAAATGCATCTCCCCTGAAAATACTTCATTATATTGTCTCATTTTGTGAAGTGGGGCATGAGGTGGGGAGGGAGGTGATGCCAAGGAAAGAGCCTTCTTCTGAACCTGGTGAACACCGATTTGAGTGCAATTATTCCGGATCAACCAATGTCCATAGGAAGATTCAGTATCAGCTTAAGAGGGTCAATCCCCATCGAGAGAAAGAGAAATAAGTCATATAGACTGTCCAACTGCATTCTGATCCTGAAGAGGTGGGGGTGTTTGTGGAAAACAACAGTTCTGAGAGAGCTGGGATCCCGCTTGACTGAAGAGGATTGTGGTCCTGTGGCACTAACGCACACCTGGTCGGTCCTAGAGCGATAGACGTCTCCCTCTGTCTGCGTGTCTGTGCCTCTCTCTATCTCTCGCTCTCACGCGTTCTTTCTCAGGATCAGGTTCTCACTAGCGGAATGCCAATGCAGTGCTTCCCATCCTCAGGCCAGTCGAGAAGCCTGGAGTGGTGGGTCGGCCTCCCATCCTCAGTGTGTGTGGAAGAGAAGGGTAAAGACCACCGAGAGGAGGAGTTGTCCAGGGTCCTGTAGAGGCTACCTGCCCTTCGCAGGGGAGGAGTCTGTGGGCCTGGCTTTGACAGCACAAAGATGGGACATTTACCCCTCCCCTCCTCATAGAAGGACCTTCCTGAGTATTCCCTTGGTTGTGGTGGATTGAGAGAGAGCCCCGAGTGGCCTGAAGAAAAGCAGGTTGTCCCCTGGGATGGTGGCAGTAGGGCGGGGGTGATTCGGAGGTGAGAAGGTAGTGCCGGGCCCTCTGGACCGTGTGCCCCGAGGGCCTCTCACAGCAGCTTGGAGGCTAGGAGGGATGATCACATCCGGAGTCACAAGAAGAGTTGTCGGGTACTGGAGATGCCCTCACAGATGACACCTCGTGATGGCCGGCTCTTGGGGTTGGAGGTTGGGGGCTTCTCCCTGGTTGCCTGGTAATTTGTGTTGTCATCTGTCTACGTTAGGAGCAGCTGGTGTTACTTGACATTTTTTTTAATTAATTGATATTAATTAGAGGGTAACTGGAGAAGGCAATGGCAACCCACTCCAGTACTCTTGCATGGAAAATCCCATGGATGGAGGAGCCTTGTAGGCTGCAGTCCATGGGGTCGCTAAGAGTCGGACACGACTGAATGACTTTACTTTCACTTTTCATTTTCCTGCATTGCAGAAGGAAATGGCAACCCACTCCAGTGTTCTTGCCTGCAGAATCCCAGGGATGGGGAAGCCTGGTGGGTTGCCGTCTATGGGGTCGCACAGAGTTGGACATGACTAAAGTGAATTAGCTGCAGCAGCAGCAGCAGAGGCTAATTACTTTACAGCATTCTGGTGGTTTTTGCCATATATTCACATGAATCAACCACGGGTGTACATGTGTCCCCCATCCCGAACCCTCTCCTACCTCCCTCCCATCCCATCCTTCTGGGTTGTCCCAGTTCACCAGCTTTGAGTGCCTTGTTTCATGCATGGAACTTGGACTGGTCATCTATTTCACTTATGGTAATATACATGTTTCAATGCTGTTCTCTCAGATCATCCCACCCTCGCCTTCTCCCACAGAGTCCAAAAGCCTGTTCTTTATATCTGTGTCTCTTTTGCTGTCTCGCATATACGGTCGTCGTTACCATCTTTCTAAATTTCATGTATGTAGGTTAGTATACTGTATTGGTGTTTTTCTGTCTGACTTTACTTGGATAAAAGGCTCCAGTTCCATCCACCTAGTTAGAACTGATTCAAATGCATTTTTAATAGCTGAGTAATATTCCATGGTGTATATGTAACACAGCTTTCTTATCCATTTGTCTGCTGATGGACATCTAGGTTGCTTCCATGTCCTGGCTATTGTAAACAGTGCTGCGATGAACATTGGGGTGCAGGTGTCTCTTTCAATTCTGGTTTCCTCGGTGTTTGCCCAGCAGTGGGTTTGCTGGGTCATATTGGAGCTTTATTTCCAGTTTTTTAAGGAATCTCCAAACTGGTCTCCATAGTGGCTGTACTAGTTTGCATTCCCACCAACAGTGTAAGAGGATTCCCTTTACTCCACACTCTCTCCAGCATTTATTGTTTGTAGACATTCTGAGAGCAGCCATTCTGACCAGCATGAGATGATACCACATTGTGGTTTTGATTTGCATTTCTCTGATAATGAGTGATGTTCAGCATCTTTTCATGTGTTTGTTAGGCATCTGTATGTCTTTTTGGAGAGATATCCATTAATTTCTTTGGCCCATTTTTGATTGGGTCATTTATTGTTATTGAGCTGCATGAGCTGTTTGTATATTTTTTGAGATTAAATCTTTGTGATTTTTTTTCTACCAATGATTACCAGTAAGACAAAGGGAAAGAGTAAAAGCAAAACGTATAAAGACACTGACTGTATTTCTACCGATTGCAATTGGAAGTGCACCAGAGACCAGATGATCAGACTGTCAGCAAGGTGGTTTTGCACTGTACTTTATTCCACAGAGAGTAGTAGAGAAGTGACAGTGGGGACCTTTGCAGGGGGGAAAACATTTAGGGGGAAATCCCATCGACAGAAGAGGAAATGATTATCTTTGTGACTAGCTAGTTTCAGGAGAACTGACTTTTAATCACCGTTCCTAGTCATGAGACAGAAAAGAAGGAGTTGGATGGTCTGTGTCTGCCCTTTAATGACAAGGAGGAAGGTCTGTACTTGACCTTGTGGTAGGTACACCCAGGAGTCACTGGATAATTTGGACGAGTCTTACCGAATTCAGACGGGGAAGAGTGGTGCTTTGCATTAAGTCATTTTGGGGACATGAAAGTCCGCAGAGATTTCTTTACTGTGGGTTTTCTTAACAGCTCAGGTGAAGTTGAACTTTGTCAGCATGGTAAATATGAGCATCTTTCATGCCGGTCCCAGTAGATAAGTATAAAGGCAGAGAGGTTCGAACACCCCTCTCCTTTTAAAACTGGATTATGCTTGCTTTAAATGTTGTGCTAATTTTTGCTGTAGGACAAGGGTGAATCAGCTATAAGTGTATACATATATCCCCTCCCTCTTGAACTTCTCTTCTACCCCCGAACCCCACCCCTCTAGGTCATTACAGAGCACCAAACTAAGCTTCCTGTGCTATACAGAAGCTTGCCCTAGCTATCTATTTGACACATGGTAATCTGTATATTTCAGTGCTATACTCTCAATTCAATCCATCTTCTCCTTGCCTGCTGTGTCCATAATTCTCTTGTCCATGACTGAGACTCTAATCTTGCCCTGCAAATAGGTTCATCAGTACAGTTTTTCTAAATTTCCCATATATGTGTTGATGTAGGATATTTGTTTTTCTCTTTCTTATTTATTTCACTCTGCATAATAGGTTCTAGCTTCATTCAATTCACTAGAAATGACTCAAATTCGTTCCCTTTTATAACTGATGAATATTCCGTTGTATACATGTACCACAACATCTTTCTCCATTCATTGACAGACATCTATGTTTCTTCCATGTCGTGGATATTGTAGATACTGGTTCAAGGAACATTTGGGTACATGTGTCTTCTGAATTATAGTTTTCTCAGGCTGTATACCCAAGAGTGTGGTTTCTGGGTCATATGGTAGTTTTATGGGCTTCCGTGGTAGCTCAGCTGGTAGAGAATCCATGTGCAATGTGGGAGAACCCACTTCAAATCCTGGGTCGGGAAGACCCCCTGGAGAAGGGATAGGCTAGTCACTCCAGTATTTATGGGCTTCCCTGGTGGCTTAGACAATAACGGATCCGCCTGCACTGCGGGAGACCAGCTTTGGTCCCTGGGTTGGGAAGATCCCCTGGAGGACAGCGTGACAACCCACCTCGGTATTCTTGCCTGGGGAATCCCCATGAGCAGAATAGCCTGACGGGCTACTCTGGGGTTGCAAAGAGTCAGACACAACTGAGCAACTAAGCACAGCACAGCACATGGTAGTTTTATTCCCAGTTTTTAAAGAAATCTCCATACTGTTCTCCATAGTGGCTGTATTAATTTTCATTCTCACAAAGAGTATAAGAGGATTCCCTTTTCTCCACATCCACTCCAACATTTATTTTGTGTAGACTTCTGATGATGGCCATTCTGACTGCTGTGACAAGATAGCTAATTGTGGCTCCTGATTTTCATTTCTCATGATGAGCGAGGTTGAGCATCTTTTCATGTCTTTGTTGACAGGTTCCGTTTTTACTCTGGAAGAAATCGACACTTGAACATCACCGTATAGTTCTCAAAAGGTTTGTTTGTTTGTTTGTTTTTGGTAATCTAAATGAAGGCAAAAGGAGTCATTATCGCAGAATAGGATCATCATCCTCTTCAATTCAGAAAATTAAGTCAAGGAGAGTGTAAGTAACTTGCCCACGGTCACAGAAGGAATAAGTGGTGGGACCTTGATTCAAATCTAGGTATCTGTGGCTTCATCACCTCCCAGCTTGGCACCACAGGCTGATGGTTTCCAGATCCACACATCAGGCTCAGCACTCTCTTCCTGACTACAGACTCCCCTAGTCAACTAACAGGGCTGCAGGGAGACTGCACTCAACAAGTGCTGGGCAACTTCTGGGACACCGGAGATGCCTTCACAGGGAAGAGAAGTGAAAGACACGCTGGGTCCCACAGGCCTCTACCCACCCCCTGGAGGGAGTGAGGAGCTACAGGAGGTTCTAAAGGGGGCTGTTTCTCTCAGAGACAGGCTGATGGACTGCCGTTCTGCATGCATGTGACAAGAAACACTTGTTCCTTTGAGTTTATTTCTCTTTACGGTTGACAATACATACCACATGGTGAAAATACACAAAGCAGATATGTAAAACCAAGCAGATATATGGATAAGCAGATACATTCCCATTATACCGACGGAATACCTGACAGTAAGACAGCACTTCTTTGTAAAAGGAGAACATTTTCCTAGACTATAGCAATGAAACAGGAAATTAGCCTTTTTCTTAATTCTTAGCCTCATTCCCCCATCACAGATGAGGCATCATGGGCACAGAGAAGTAAGTTCAGCTCCCCCAAGTCGTTCTGATAGTACGTGTTTGATTCCCCCAGGCCAGGAATATTCAACATGTCCAAACTGCACCCATCCTCCCCAACCCCCGCGCCCCACACAGCTGCACCTCCTTTACTGTCCCCTGACTCTGTGCAAGGCAGCCATCTCCCCAGCTGCTTAGGCCAGAGATGCTTAAAGCCATCCTTGCTTGCTGCCTCTCTCTCACCACTCTCTCAATCATCAAGCCTCACCTCTTGGCCTCCTAAGTCTAAGTAAGATCCTGTTCCTTCTCTGCATCAGCACAGTGAGTTCCCTAGGCCAGGTCACCCTCATCTCTCTCCTTGACAAGCACCAGCAATCCTGATGCTTTCCAACACATGGTCTGTCCTGCTGCCTGAGGAAGGGAAGACTTCCTCAGTGCAATCTGGGCATGACACCCCTGCTCAAAACTCTGCAGGGGCTGCCTGCTGCTCTTAGGATATTGTCCAGCCTCCTTGACTAGGCACAGCAGGTCTTGTCTGCCCGCAAATGCCCGATCTTCACCAGACACCCTCCTTCTGCTCCACGCCCCACTTGATATTCCAGCCACCCAGACCTCTCTCTGTTCATCAGATGGCCGGTGTGCTCACACTCCTACTCCCTAGCCATCCCCCGCCCCCTCTCTCCCCCTCCCCACCCACCGATTTCACAATCTCACTCCTGCCTTTGCCTCCATCTTACATGCCCTTTCTCCCTCCTCATCTGCCTGATTCCTTCTTAGGTTCAGCTGCCAGGCTGGGTAGAGCAATTTCCATTTTTCCTGGGGAGAACCTGGGAGAAAAGTCACAGTTAACAGATTTGATATTTTTACCAAATGGAAGGTGGTGATTTCACTATGAATACCTGCTGCACGATGAGCTGATGCAAAATGCAATCTAATGGCAGAGTTTGTCTGGGAAAGGCTTCCTTGCTAAGCAAAGGATACAGACAGAAAAGCTCTCCTCGTGCTTTATATGGGCCCGTTGTTGTCTTTGAATATGGCCTTTTGAATTTGGTCACAGCGTTGGAAGCATAAAGAGATCCAGGGTGACCACCTGCTTCACAGTGAGCAGGGATAAGCCGAAGCATGGGAATTTCAAAATGTCACTTTACGGTGTCTGTGACCCAGTACACAGAACAGGACTTGAGGTGCCCTACCCACACACTGTGTGTTGATGAGATTTTCACTATTTTTCACTTTATAATGTTGAGTCCCTGTTAGGACGAGATGAAGTATATTGACACGTCCTCCCTATGCAGGGGTGTGATTTACTAGTCCCTGTGGTCATCAGGGAGGCAAGGACGAGCTGCCAGCTCAGTATGGGGACCCTCCTAGGGAATGTCACAGCACCTTCTTGCAACTCCTTAGGTGTCTCCACCTGGTGCCATCAACCCATGGCAGAAACTGCCAGTTCCTGTGATGGCCAGTGGAAGGAGCGACCCCACTGCTGCTTCTACCTGCTACAGATTCAACTGTGACGACTGACTTCCTTCACTACAACTCCTCTGAGCAGAACACACCTAAATATGAAATGAAGTGTGTGCCTGTGGTATGTAGAGCCAATTAAATAGTTGGACACAGCACCATTCCACCACCCCCACCCTAACCCTCACCCCAGCCAGAGGACGGTGTCGACTCTCAGGGGCTCTGGCATGCCTCCCTCCCCACTGATGTGTCCATAACACAGGGTGCAGTGTAAATGACTCACCTGGAGCCTACTTATGGAGCTTGTGGAGCCAGGTATATGGGGTTTTATTCCACACAGACCCAGAGGGGTAAGGATGAACCCCAGCCTTCTCACAGACAAGGAAACAAGTTGAAAGAGCTTAGGTGGCTGATGCAGTAAAAGCTGGATCTGGGAGTCACGCCCTAGTTTCTCTTGAGTGCAAAGCCAGTCTTCTCTGCAGTCACAATAACACGTGTGGCTTGTGTTTCAGTTACCGAGATGCAGATGTTGTTCCATGAGAGGAGAGCCATCAGTGTTCCAATCTCCTGTCCGCTTGTGAAACGCGGGTACCCAGTAAGGCAAAGCCACCCTGAAAGGTTCTAAGCCCCTTTGTGTGTGTGCCTTAGGAGGACCTGCCTTGCAGCCAAGAAACTGGAGTCCGGTGGAAGGAAAGGGTTGCTCCAGAGGCAACACCAAGCAGGACTTTAACTTCCCCTGTGGGGAAGCACGCTGCCATATCAGAGCGTCTGTGCAACCAGCCCCCACCCGTTATGTCTCCACCAGTCTGACTCTGTTTATCAGATATAAGGAATCGGAAGGCACGCCAAAGCACAGGAAGTGTTTTTAGTGGCTGTAAGACAGCACTGGAGACCACCCAGCTGCCATGGTGCTCTGGAGACAACTGGGAATGAAAGTCTGTCTGGCTCCACCTGTGTCCAGGTCTGTGCTCTTCTGCTCGTGTATGTGTAAACTGTGGAAGGTCAAAGTGCCACCTCAAGAAATCTCCCCGTACCCGCCCCCCGCAAATGTGTCCTGACTAGGGACCCACACCACATCCCACACCCGGACATTTGGCAGGGGTCAGATGCCCTCTTCTGTGTTCCCAGAGTTCTGTAATTTAAATCCTGCCATTGCTTTCATCACACAGCATGTGGCAGTCATCTGCTTGCAGGGGACAGTCCCCATTATCCCTAAGCACTCCAGCCGCAGTAGGAGGAGACATAGCGTCTGGTCCCTGCGTAGAACTATTTCCTCAAAGAATGAAGGACCGGGATTCAAGGTAAATTCTTAGAAAATAAAGCGTAGCTCTTCGTGGACCAGTTACTTTTGTGTTAATAACAACACAGGAGAATGGAGTAAGCAGGACATCTGTAGAATCAGATTCCCTTCCCTTTGGGGGCGGGGATTGGAGTGCATGTTTCATATGACCCCTAATTCTGGAAACTCCTGATCAAAGAGGGTGCAAGGTTCATTACACACGTGTGGGTCACTCTGTTGCCTCATCAGCCACAGTTGTAGCCTCACAGTAGAAGTGGGGTCAAGAACCTTAGAGCACCGGTCAGGTCACTGAACGTTTCCCAAGGCCCAAGTGGAAATGTAGGCCCCACAACTATGTGTCCAGACGATGGACAGTTGAATGACCTCAGGCTGCTAGTGGAGTCTCTGACACTGTGCCTGGAGCACAGGCGTCTATGGAGTCGGGGACACCAGTACAGGTAGGAAAGGCGTGTCGAGTCCAGGGGAGGCCGTCAGCCTCACTCGGAGCTGCCCCTCGTGCATCCTCCTCACTCCTTGCTTGCCCCACCTCAGCTGTCTCTGCTCTTTCCCCCTGTCCTGCCTCTGCCTCCCTCACAGGCCTGGCACAGGCATGTCCATCAGCACCTATGACCCCTGCTTGTCCCTGTTGTTTTGCCGACAGAGCAGACTCTTACCCAGTGCCGCGGTATATAGTCCCCACTTTCTGTTCAACTCTCACTCCCTGCTCCCAGCTGCCCTGGCCTCCTGGCAGTGTCTGCCCCCCGCATTTATCCCCACTGTTCCCTCTTCCGCAATATCCTGACCCCAGATGTCTGCTGTGCTGACTCCTTTCCCCCTTCAAGTCTTTGTTAAAATATCAGCTCCTCAATGAAGCCCGCCCTGGTTGCTCTGTTCAATACTGTGACTTGCAGCTTTCCCCCTTGCTGCCCACAGTACCAGTCCCTTACAGGACCTACATGTATCTGATCACAGCACCACCCCCTCCTAACACACTGTCGAATGCCCTGGGTTGTTATGAGGCAGGGTGTCTCCTACCCCTACCCCTTCCCCTTTGGGGACAGTAAGTCCAGCACAGGGTTTTCTGTGGGCTGGCCACTTGTATCCACCACAGAGAGCCAGGAAAAGCCTCGATGCATATGTGCTGCCTGAAGCAATGTGCCTGCCTCCCTGCTAGTCCGTGAGACCCCTGGGGGTCCTGTTCTTCTCATCCTTGGGGCAGGCCCTCCCTCCATGCAGGGAGAGGGCCTCAAGTTGCGGGTGCCTCAGTTTCAGCCACACCTCCAGCCCAGCAGCTCCATGACCCGGGACTCAGGAGTCACCTGGCTTCACTTCAAAGTGTAAACGCCTGTCTTTAAAGGAATGTAGGTATTTCCAATGTTTAGACTTTACTTTGGGCCTCAAGTTTTTTGGCACCCACATTGAGTAGCAATTGTTGTAGCCTCTGAAACACAAGTTCACAATTTTTGATGAATTTGGTTGTGCCAATGTGAAATAACGTGAAACATACTGGAGTGTGAAGTCAAGTGGGCCTTAGGAAACATTACTGTGAACAAAGCTGGTTGAGTTGACGGAATCCTGGCTATTTCAAATGCGAAAAGACGATGCTGTTAAAGTGCTGCACTGAATATGCCAGCAAATTTGGAAAACTCCGCAGTGGCCACAGGACTGGAAAGGTCAGTTTTCATTCCAATCCCAAAGAAGGGTGATGCACTGGACACCCAACACCAAATAATCCACCAAACTGAAACACTAGAGACTCAATAAATGAGGCAAGACACTGAAATCAGCTGAGATGAAATTCAAATACAGGCTGACATGCATTTTAACAGCTTTATAAGCTGCCATGGAGAAACCCAACTGCACAGAGCACTGGTATGGTGAACGCATACAGCCCTTTCACAATGTTCCATGCAGCCACCACAAAGAGACTTCAGACCATGGTACCCCGCATCCTACAAACCCCAAAGTTCACAGCCCAAGACACAGTAAACCCCTGAAGGTTTCAGCACCCTCAATCCCTGGTTCACAGGCTTATCTCCAGGTCAGAGATGGCACACTTAGGGTGCAGAGCCACCAAAGGCTCAGAGACCTCCCATGCTTTGTCAAATACACTTTGTGATGTCACAACCAAGGGTATGGACACCCAGGGTATTCACAGCCCCTGAAATCCCTACGTGGATCAATCCTAGTTGTGGACTTGAGGCTCTTCTAAGGACCTGGACATAAGGTGTCCAGCCTCCTGCCAAGACCTCCCACCCTACAAATGGTACCCAGATGCCAGTAAAGGCACATTCACTCACCTGCCCCACTGAGGCCAGTGTGAACTGGTGAAACACCTTTGCAGGGGTCTGTGGCAGCACCCATCAGAATTTACATTCCATCCTGCCCTCACCCTCAGCAGCATTTGCCTTCATGAAAGAGGGACAAGTGTCAGTCCTATTCTGTGATGCCTCCTTGGGGTTTAGAACAGTGTCAGGCACATGCACATAGTAGGTACTCCACAGATGTGTGTTTAGCCAAGGAAGTCTTTGATCCAGCGGTCTCCCTGCTGTGAATGTGCCTTAAGGAAATATTCCCACATGCTCAGAGATGTGTGTACAATGACAGCAAATTTCTAGGGGAAACTCTAGTGCCCATTGATGCTCAGCGACCATTTAAATTTTCATTAATTTTGTTCAACTGGTATTGTCATTTTCAATGTACAAATCTTACACCTCCTTGGTTAAACTAATTCCTAAGTTCTTTTTATATTGTAACTGGAATTTTATTACTTATTAGGAGTATTCACCACTAGTATGGAAATACAGTTGAGTTTTGTATATTGAAGCTGGTGATGATTTCACAGGTGCGTACACAGCTTTTTACATGTCACACATACCACGATAAAGTGGTTTAAGAAAATAAAAATGAAAGCAAAGTTAAGGTATGCCCAATTTAAAAAAAAAAAAAAACCTCAGGGAATGTGTTTGTAGAACTGGCTTACAAGAAAAATTAAAGGAAGTTCTTCATGCTATAATAAGTGAATTCAGAGGTTAATCTGAATCCATGTGAAAAAGCAAAGAGCACAGGTAAAGGTAATTATATGAAGAAAAATTCTTTATGGACACATATTTCCCTCCTTTCTTCCTGTATTTAAAAAGCAACTGTCTAAAACAATATCACATAATTTATTGTTGTGAAAGCAATAGTTGCTCAGTCATGTCTGACTCTTGGCAACCCCGTGACTGTAGCCTGCCAGGCTCCTCTGTCCATGGGATTCTCCAGGCAAGACTACCAGAGTGGTTAGCCATTCCCTTCTCCAGGGGATCTTCCTGACCAAGGAACCCACGTCTCCTGCATTACAGGCACATTCTTTACTGTCTGAGCCACCAGAGAAGCCCAATTATTGTTGGGCCAACAACATATGGCATGTAATATACTTGCAGTAGCAGCACAAAGAAGGTGGTTTGGAGCAAAGTTGTATTAGGTAAGGAAACAAATCTGGATGCTGTCAAATCCATACAAACATATGCAAAGTATCAGAAATCATGACAAAGAGGGTGATATAACAGAAGTTAATAGATACCTGATATCCTGCCGTATATCAGCTTTTCATCACATAATGTTATATATAATGTAATAATAATAAGAATGTATTAATGGGCTTACCCTTTACAGATTTATGATATATGTGACAATATGAGGAAAAGAGGGAAACCCGAATAGAGCAATATAGGAGTAATGTTTCTATATCTCGTTAGCATTTGTGTAAATTTCCAGCTGATTGTGATAAAGTAGGATGTTTACAATGACATACAGCTAAGGAAATAACTTAAATGTAGTGGAAAATCAGTAAAGAGTTTAAGAAGCTACATTAGAAAATATCCATTGGATGGAAAAGAAAGCAGTAAAATGAGGACCATAGAACAAAATGACATAAGACAGAAATATACATTGGCAGATGTAAGTCTGTATCAACATTAAATGTAAATAGATAAAACAATCCAACCAGAAGGCAGACATTGAGAGAACAGTTAAAAAAACATCCATGTCTATGTTGTCTACAGAGGACACAGTTTAGAATCTAAGATACACAAATTACCATGTATGTGTGTGTGTGTTCAGTCGCTCAGTCGTGTTTACCTCTCTGGGGCCCCATGGACTGTAACCTGCCAGGACCCCTCTTCATGGAATTTTCCAGGCAAGAATAGTGGAGTGGGTTGCTATTTCCTACTCCAGGGGATCTTCCAGAGCAAGGGATTGAACCTGAGTCTCCTGCATTGGCAGATGGGTTCTTTACCACTAGTGCCCCCTGGGAAGCCTTATATGACCCAGCAAGTCTACTCCTAGGCAGTTATCCCAAGAGAAATGAAAACATGCTCACACAGTGGCCTGCACTCAAATATTCCACACATGTATTCCTAATAGCCAAACATAGAAACAACCCAGTTATTCAAAAACTGGTATACAGATGAAAGAAAAACAAAAGAGTATACCTGTACAAAGGAATAATACACGATAATAATAAAAAAAAAGTAACTAATGCATGTAAGAGCAAGGATGCATCTCAACTGTGCAAATGAGAGAAACCAGACACAGAAGCCTACATATTACATGATTTCATGTCAATGGATTTCTGGAAACGGCACAACTGTTGCCACAGAAATGTATCTGTGGTTACCAGGGTACAGGAGTGGAGGAAGGAGTCAGATGGCAAATACCCCAAGGGAGCATTTTTGAACATTGAGACGTTTTATACCTTTTTATTGTGGTAGCATTTACACCACGGTATACATTTGTCAAAAATCTACAAATGGTAATACGTTAAAGTGTTGGCTTTTATTGTATATAAATTATACCACAACACTTTATTAAAGGAAAAGGAAATTTTAAGTATTTAAATACTGGTTATTGTATCCATGTAGACCATGAGCTGAAAAACATAAAAATCTAATTTGGAATTCTTCCCAGACCTGGCCAACTTCCAGAATTCACCATGACGGTTTTGTATTTTATGACAGGAAACTTGGTCTTAACCATGTTTACGATTCCCTCTCCCTCACCTCAAGTCCAAATTCTTGCTGAGTTCTGTCCATTTTACTTCGTAAACGTCTAATGCATCTACTTTTTCTAAAACATCTATTTTTGTGTCATTGACTACGCTAAGACCTCTGACTGAGTGGATCACAACAAATAGAGAAAATTCTTAAACAGAGGGCAGTGCCAGACTACTCGACCTGTCTCCTCAGAAACCTGTATGGGGGCCAAGAAGCAAGTGTTAGAACCAGAGTAGGAACAAATGACTGCTTCATAATTGGGGAAGGAGAACAGGAAGGCCGTGTATTGTCATGCTGCTTATTTAACTTATACGCAGAGTACATCATGCAAAATGCTGGACTGGATGACTCAAAAGCTGGAATAAAGATTGCTGGGAGAAATCTTGACAAGCTCAGATACACAGATGATACCAGTCTAATGGCAGAAAGTGAAGAGCGACTAAAGAACCTTAGGATACGGGTGAAAGAGGAGAGTGAAAAAACTGGCTTAAAACTCAACTATTAAAACACTAAGATCATGGCATCTGGTCCTATCACTTCATGGCAAATAGAAGGGGGTAAGTGGAAGCAGCCCATCCTAAAGGAGATCAGTCCTGGGTGTTCATTGGAAGGGCTGATGTTGAAGCTGAAACTCCAATACTTTGGCCACCTGATGCGAAGAACTGACTCATTTGAAAAGACCCTAATGCTGGCAAAGATTGAGGGCAGGAGAAGGGGATGACTGAGGATGAGATGGTTGGATGGCATCACCAGCTCAATGGACATGAGTTTGGGTGAACTCCAGGAGTTGGTAATGGACAGGGAGGCCTGGCATGCTGCGGTTCAAGGGGTCACAAAGAGTCGGACACAGCTGAGTGACTGAACTGAACTGAAGTGGAAGCAGTGACACATTTCATTTTCTTGGCTCGAAAATAACTGCAAATGGTGATTGCAGCCATGAAATTAAAAGACGCTTGCTCCTTGGAAGGAAAGCTATGACAAACCTAGCTTGCATGCATTCTCAGGCACTTCAGTAGTGTCTGGCTCTTTATCACCCCATGGACCGAGGCCCACCAGGCTCCTCTGTCCAGGGGATTCTCGAGATGAGAATACTGGAGTGGGTTGCCATGCCCTCCTCCAGGGGATCTTCCTGACACAGGGATTGAACCCATATCTCCTAAGTGTGCTGCATTACAGACAGATTCTTAACCGCCAAGCCCCCAGGGAAGCCCATGAAAATCCTGCTGCTGCTAATTCACTTCAGTCGTGTCCGAATCTGTGCGATCCCAGAGACAGCAGCCCACCAGGCTCCCCCATCCCTGGGATTCTCCAGGCAAGAACACTGGAGTGGATTGCCATTTCCTTCTCCAATGCATGAAAGTGAAAAATGAAAGTGAAGTGGCTCAGTCGTGTCCGATCTTCACGACCCCATGGACTGCAGCCTACCAGGCTCCTCCGTACATGGGATTTTCCATGCAAGAGTACTGGAGTGGGGTGCCACTGCCTTCTCCAATGACAAAACTAGACAACATATTAAAAAGCAGAGCCATCACTTTGCTGACAAAGGTCTGTAGAGTCAAAACTATGGTTTCTCCAGTAGTGATGTACAGATGTGTGAGTTGGGTCATTAAGAAGGCTGAGTGCCAAAGAATTGATGCTTTCGAATTGTGGTGCTAGAGATGAGCCTTGAGAATCCCTTGGACAGCAAGGAGAACAAACCCACTAATCCTAAAGGAAATGAACTCTGAATATTCACTGGAAGGACGGATGCTGAAGCTGCAATACTTTGGCCACCTGATGCGAATAGCTGACTCATTGCAAAGGACCCAGATGCAAAAAATTGAAGGCAGGAGGAGAAGGGGGCAACAGAGGCTGAGATGATTAGATAGCATCACCAACTCAATGGACATTAATTTGATCAAACTCAGGGAGATAGTGTAGGACAGAGGAGCTTGGCGTGATGCAGGCCATGGTAGTAAATAGTTGGACACGACTGAGTGACTGAACAACCACCACCACCTTTGAGCTTCCCTAAGGTGCCAGACGGAGAAGACAATGGTACCCCACTCCAGTACTCTTGTCTGGAAAATCCCACGGACGGAGGAGCCTGGTGCGCTGCAGTCCATGGGGTCGCTAGGAGTCGGACACGACTGAGCGACTTCACTTTCACTTTACTTTCATGCATTGGAGAAGGAAATGGCAAGGCACTCCAGTGTTCTTGCCTGGAGAATCCCAGGGAAAGGGGAGCCTGGTGGGCTGCTGTCTATGGGGTCGCACAGAGTCGGACACGACTGACGCGACTTAGCAGCAGCAGCAGCAAAAGCTGCCAGAGCCCCACTCTAAGCAGGGCGAAGAAGCTTTCTGTGGCTGTCTGTGGTAAAGGCCTAGACTTAAGTCTTCACACACTCCGTGCCCCCTGCTTAGGTGATGATGGGTCATTAGAATGCTCATCACTCCCTCCCAGAGCTAAGACCAGGGAGCCTTCTCACGACAGTAATGGAGCACCTACCCTGGTACAGAAATGGCAGTTGGAGCTGTTTACCCCCCTCTCAATGTGTTTTCTCCCTTTGCATTCATTTGCACATTTCTTCTTGAGTCACCGAATCCAACTTTGCTCATCCCCACCTGGTAACTGTAACAAGCTGCACCTGCATCTCTATCAGGGCGGGTGCACGTACCCCCTGCACTATGTATTTTCCTTCTCTCCCTTCAGAATCTCTAGACTCCCAGACACCACCCTCAAAAGGGGCAGTGATGCAGGGGAGGTTGTGACTCTCATCCACAGCCTGGGTCAAAGCACGGCTGTGTTATATATAACCTCTTTCACTCTTAGAATGAACCTTATCTTCTAGCTTTCCTCCTGCTTCTTGGCCACCCTGCTCACCGTTTTGCTTTGCTTTTCCCTTAGGTCCATTCCCTGTGTTTCTCCTTTGCACTTCTTTTCTGTTTATGTGTCTGTCCGGCCCACCAGTGTGATATTCCCATCATCCACCACACATCACTGGTCTTGTTATTTCAAGCATTGCAGACACGTCCTGAGACACGCTAGTAATCAATGTGTGTGTATTCAATGAAGGAATATTTTTAATGACTGACAGGAAAAGCATCTCCTCCATGTAGGAGTCGGTATATAGGCGTCATATTTGTAGCACCATACATAGTCTTGTGTGTTGTTCCAGACACTGTAGGGGTGTGACTCTGTCTTGGTGCCCTGGTGCCCTTGCATGGCCCCACTTAGGCTACGTAGGCAAGGCTAAACTGCAGGCTGGCTTGAACCTTGGCAGAGAACCTCCTGATTGCTCTTGCAGCAAGGGGGGATAAGCAGCCTGATGAAGAGCTGCTATGAGGCCATTTCTCACCTGCCTCCTCATCCAGCTGGAGGTGACACAAAGTTGTTACTCATCCACCTCTGGTTTCAGTTGAACATAGGATGGTCTCCCTAGCCCCAGCTGAGAGTACAGCTGTGAACTACAGAGCTGCTCAGTGCCATAGGGCACAACTGTGGGCTCCTTCCTGGCAGAGACCCACCACCTGTAGTGCCTTTACTGAGGCCGTCCAATTCAGTGGCAAACCGCGGGACTAGGGACAAGGCAACTGACACCAGGGTCATATTGCTTCTGCACTGTCTGTAAGGTAGAATCTGAATCCATTGGGGTTCATTGTCTCCTTACTGGCCAAGCCCGTAGGAGGTGACAAGCCAAACTAACAACTGCAGTGGTGCCCTGAGGCCCTGTAGCTCCTGCGCTGTGACTTAGGGACTGGCTGCCTGACTACGTGAAACATTCTGGTGTTGAGTTGTGTGATTTTGTGTGACCAGAATACTGGCTTATTTTCTTTGTCATCACACACAGCAAGGAGCACAGTTTTCACTACATATTATGACTTAGGGTAGCCTTGTCAGTCCTCATTAACAAACCAACCTTAGAATGGATGCCATGTCTGATACCAGCTATTGAATCTGCTATTGAATCAATATATTTATTTAGACAAAATATGTTTCTCAAGTCCAGTTCATTTTAAAAGTTAGCCTTATAGTCTAGTTGAAATTCAAAATCTGTATCACTTGTGAGAGAATTGTAATTGTAAAGGTAAATGTTTAAATGAAAAAATGGAGTAGAATAAGCCAAATCCATTTGCAATGTAATGCCTACTTCACATGTTATCTTGTTTATTCTTCATAACAAATATTTAGTGTAAACTTGTAAAATCCATTTTAGAAATAGGGTAACAGATCCAAAGGATGAAAATACCTTTCTCACTTTGACACAGTATGTGTCAGAGCCAGTACTGATACTCTTAGTTATGTCACGTGCTGTGCTTAGTCGCTCAGTTGTGTCCGACTCTTTGTGACCCCATGGACTGTAGCCCATCAGGCACCTCTATCCATGGGGATTCCTCAGGCAAGAATACTGGAGTCGGTTGCCCTGGCCTCCTCCAGGGGATCTTCCCGACCCAGTGATTGAACCCAGGTCTCCAGCACTGCAGGCGGATTCTTTACCATCTGAGCCACCAGAGAAGCCCAGTTATGTCATGTCATAGCCAATGAGGAGACAGAGCAGATAAGACTCAAGTCATTTTGTCTCACGAAGTTCCCCTCATTCCTTTCCCTTTTCTTCTAGCTAGGATCTAATCTTGTCAGATAGCTCCATGACCTAGGAGCTTTTCCACATACTTTTTGGTAAGGTGGGACACTCTAACTTAAGTCTCGTGGTACATTTGAACCTCCCATTTTCAGTCCTTTTGGACCTGCATTTTCATACCTCTGTAAGGGCACAACAGCTGCTATTTATAATCCCTTGTTATTCCTTAAGCAGAGTGCATTCTGAATAGGTCCTTTGTAGCAGAAATGTATTTTTTTGGTGGGTGAGGATGCAGATGGGGCCTCAGAGATGTAAGCATTTTGTTATTACGTAATAATAAGAATAGAGAGGAATCAGACAGCTGGAGGACTTCCTGTAGCTCAAATGGTAAAGAATCTGCAGGAGACCAGGGTTCGATCCCTGGGCTGGGAAGATCCTCTGGAGAAGAGAATGGCAATCCACTCCAGTATTCGTGACTGGAGAATTCCATCGACAGAGAAGCCTGGCGGGCTACAGTTCATGGGGTCCCAAAGAGTCGGACACGACTGAGTGATTCACACACACACACACACACACACACAGACACACACACACACAGGTGGAGGGCTTCTGAGATCTGGTGACTATCAAGCCAATAGAGTACATCATGGAGAAGAAAATATGTTTGTGGCTACTCTCTCCCTGTACCCAAAAAAACTTGGAAGGCAAGTCAGAAGTGTGTGAAAGATATGGTGTGGCATTTGCCATGGAATTTGACAGCAGTTTTTTTCCTGTCTCCCTACAACCTTTAACAATGGCTTTGGCATTCCATTTCTCTATAGGAAAATACAATCATATTAAGTTTTTAAAAAAATGTTTCCCTGTCAATGATTTCATCAGGGACACCACCATATGAGATTTGGGTGGCACATTTTGTAAACACATTTATTCAAGAGAAGACCAAAGGCTTTTATGCAATGTTTATGTGTAGGTATATATATATGTATGTATATTGCCATGGAATTTGACAGCAGTTTTTTTCCTGTCTCCCTACAACCTTTAACAATGGCTTTGGCATTCCATTTCTCTATAGGAAAATACAATCATATTAAGTTTTTAAAAAAATGTTTCCCTGTCAATGATTTCATCAGGGACACCACCATATGAGATTTGGGTGGCACATTTTGTAAACACATTTATTCAAGAGAAGACCAAAGGCTTTTATGCAACGTTTATGTGTAGGTATATATATATGTATGTATATGCATTAACATGTAGATTACACCTAAAGAATATGTTATGACCCAATTTTTTTAACTCTAGAAGTGCAAGGGTGGTTTAAATGTATAAGGTTACCAATGCATTTCACCACACTAATAGAAAAGTGGAGGAAAAAATTTTATGATCATCACAATTGATACATTATAATGTTTGATGAAAATTAATCTATATTCAAGACGGCAAACTAGGAATAGAATGGAACTTACTCTGATAAACTATATCTCCAAAAAACGCAACATAAACAGGTTGAAATGGAGAAGATTTTTCATTTCCTATTGGGAAAAATGCCAATTATCACCTGCTTTAGTCAAGACTATTCTGGCTAGGTTTTTTCAATGCTGCAAAATGAGGACAGGTTTAAGGTTTAAGCCAGTAGAAAGTATTGATATTCAAATATAATAGTATATTTTGAAAAGCAAAAATAATCTAGATCTAAATTTGTGGAATTAATATGCATATTTAGAGGAATTGTTGGACAGAAAATCTATATATAGATATTCTATCTCTACATACATCCTCAACTAGACAATAAAAATCACAAACCATCGATTTTCAGTAACATTAAATAGCCAGGGATATATTTAACAAAAATGTGCAAGTAGAAAACGAAACTTTATTTCCACAACTTTAGCAGTCAAATATACAAATAAGAACAGCATAAATCGTTTCAGTTTATCTTCTTTCAAGTAAATGGTTGCCCTTCACCTATAATACAAACATTAGAAAAGTTCCTCAGCAGAACTTTGATGACAGGAGAGGTATACAAAGCTCACTGCAGTTGTAGTTTTACAAAATGGACTAAAACAAGAACACTAAGGGCGACGCTTTGGCTTACCTTCAGTTAATCCTCTCGAGATTCTATAGACTTTTCAAGCATATTACCAGTATTGGTGATGTTTAGTTATTTAGTTACTGGGGTATGTTAAATAATACTTGTTTTTCTACCCTATTAGCCATTTCATCAATATTGTGAAAATATATGAGTTCCAGATTATACTCAGTTTTCATTCTGTAATATACTGTTAGTGTCTTGTTCATATTTCTTATTATGTATACTTGGGCTCTTTCCATTTTCTTCACAGTTATGTAAACTAAGAGGAGTGGACTAGCAGTTTGGGGTTGACAGATACAAACTATTACATTCAGAATGGATAAACAACAAGGTCCTACTATACAGCACAGGGAACTATGTCCAATCTCCTGTGATAAATCACAACAGAAAAGAATATTTTAAAATGTGTGTGTGTGTATATATATTAAAAATTATGGAAACTAGCACATTGTCTTTATTTATTAGTTGAGTTTATTTTCCTCTTCCTAACAATTCATACCTGTCTTTTATTAAGTATCTTTTCCTTTTTCCCTTAGGTTTATTCTGTTGCTCTTTTTCTTACCGTTTATGTTGGATGTAGGATTTTGTATTTATGTACCTAGTAATTTAGGTATTTTTCTTTTTAAATACCACACATATTTAGGGCTAAGATTTTTTCTATGAAAACATTTAAATCATGTTCTGTAGTTACTTGAACGTAGTCTGAAAGTTGAATTTTTGTCTAAATGTTCTAATGGAATGGAACAAAAATGTAAAGTGAAAATATTTAGAAGGCTAATACACAGTAAATTCTTCCCTAACTATGAAGTTCTTCCTTTAAAATCAGAACCATGCAATTCATTGTCAGCCATTGGGAAAACTCGTATGTGAAAGATACTAAGTTGATTACGCAGGAAGAACTAGAGTTGCAATCTTTGACCTTCAGAACTTTTTAAATTCATGTATCAAAGGAAAAATAACATACTCCATATGGTTAGAGACGATTATATCTCATGTATCAAAGGAAAAATAACATACTCGATATGGTAAGAGACGATTATATCATGAGGCTCAGATTTTTATTAGTTCTTTAAGAGTGAGAGAGGGATGTAGAGCAAAAACCATCATAGTATTGTAAAGTAATGATCCTCCAATTAAAATAGGCAACACCCCCGCCCCCCAAAAAATACCAAACATGGGGGCAGGTAGTGTGCTTAGCATATGTATCTTACTCACACCTGGCTTGAATATCACCGACTAAATGCACTCTCTCAACTTGATAAGCCACAGAAACAGGAAACTAGACTGTCTTTTGCCATTTTATTATTCTGTCATTGCATGCTTTACTGGGGAAAGGATTTAAAATCCAACTGTTTTTTTAAGAGCTAGAGAATTCAGAATTTGAGAGAATTTAACAAACATCAAGAAGAATGTTGGCTCATTTTCTTAAAAAAATTAATTTATTTATTTTAATTGGAGGCCAATTACTTTACAATATTGTGGTGCTTTTTGCCATACATTGACATGAATCAGCCACAGGTGAACATGTGTCCCCCATAAGAAAATGAAATCTCAATTCCCCTGTTATAATTTGACTCAAGATGATATTTTATGATAAATAAATCATAAAAAACAGAGTATTCTTGTATGCATTCCATCGAAGAGAATCAGGGAATGCAAAAATTAGCATTGAAAACTTAGCATTTTAGTGTATCTGTTCTGAATTCACAACTTATATGAGTAAACTTGAGTTTAGAAGTTAACGGATTTCACAGAATCACACATGTTATGTTAAAGCTTCTACTAGAACCTACTTGAATGCCTGAGCATATTTCATATAAACTAATATTTATTACAAATGCATGCCATATTTGCTACAAGCAGAAATTATAAAAGAACCTGAAAATTATTAGCTGTTGCTTAAAATACTAATACAAGAGAAGAAAACGGTTCCCTATTTTCAATTCGATATGGCTTTGATCCTCTCTGTTTCTTTATTTGAAAGTCTGTAAGTCAGGCACTCAGGCATCTGGGGTCTGAACTATCTTTCAAAGAATATGTGAACTCTGTTATTAAAATAATAGTAATGTTCCCTCTATATTAGTAAAGATATAATATTCTGAAAAAACAGAAACCACATAAATTACTTTCAGAATGGATGACGTACCTGCTTCTGGCATTTCAACAGGCTCTGTATTTGATGCAACCTCCTCCCTCACATCAGGACCATCTCCACCTTTACCCCCAGTCTTAGCCTCAGCCAATTCCTGGAGATCAGTTTCCAGGTGAGAAACTTTAACAAAAAATGTATCAATTCAGCTGTAAAGCATACAACATAAACAAGGGAATGATGATATTGATTCCCTCAGTATTATGAATTAAAAGTCTTAGGCTAGTATGGTAAAAATGTGATGAATGAGAACCTCAGGAGCATTATTCCAGGAATGTTTTGCTGGAGAAAAAGGAAAGCAGAATTTTCCGAATGCTATCACCATTTTCCTTTCCCAGGGTTGTCCTCAGACAACTTAGGTGCCCCCTTCTCTTTGTCTTGAAAACAAGGGAAAATTTGAGCGACCACACTAACCTGCAAACTATACTCTGCTCAGTTTTTTAGGAACTGTCTGAAGTCCTTTTCTAATGTTTCCTTTCCTCCTCTTACTGGTTATGTCTTAAGACATGATGCACACATATACTTTACCTCCAGAGGCATCCTTCTCCTTCTCTTCATTATGATTCACCGGATCCTCTCCATTTACTTCCTCCTTCCCAAGTGTGATATCCTGAATCTCAGCTGGCGGTTCCTCTTGTTGAGGTTGCTCAACACTGGGCTGCTGGTCCTAGTAGAGAGTGCATGCAAATAAAAACTTTTTGTTGTTAATACATCTAATAGCATAAATATACATAATACATAGATATATCTGAGCATAAGTAAACCTAACAACATTTTCCCAACACAATTCTATGTACTTACTTTTAATAAAGTTACTCTTCCCACAGAGAAGAGTTAGCTCCCATAAGAGTTACCCAGAAAGACTTTGGAAGTTATTTAAATCTATGTTGGGATGGAAGTATGCAGTCTGTTGTTAATAAGCAGGAGGAGGGAGTCACTGGGCACATTTCCAGGGAATTTAACAGTATATTCATAGGCAATGCCAGACTGTAATATATCTGGATCAATGTTCCTTCCTAAGACAAACTGTCACCCTTTATCAGCATGGAAGACCTTTATCACTGCATCTGTACTACTTAACATGATTTTCTCACAAATAAACGTGTGCTAATAGAAAACATCAAATGGTAAGGTACTCACAACCACAGGTTCATCCAGCTTGGGGAATCTTGATCTATAGGTCCCAATGTTGACGCCACTTGCCCACTGATATTTCTCCCGGAAAGTAGAATATTGTGATTTAGAAAATGTATTTAAGAGCACAGCTATATTTCCTCACTTTTATGACCATATGTTGACTTATTTTTTTTAATGTGAAAATACTTTCAAAAGAAAATTCTGGTTAAGTTAGAGTGTACATGCATTCCAATTACACCAAATACAGTTGCTTGCAAAGCCATTTTTGTCTTTGCTATGCTGGCAGAGAAATCACCTTAAGGTACACAGGAAGGCTGACTTTTTGTGAGGAAGTTTGATTTCACAACAGAATTCTCCATCATGAAGATATTTAGTGAAATACTGCTAGGAATTTAAAAATTCAGGACTATTGCTCTTGTCACACTCCTATTCACCAGACCTATTTCCCCCAACTCCCTTGGAATTCAGTTGGAACACGAAGAAAGGCTCAGTCTTCACAGCCTGACTATGGGATTTTCTCAGTGTCTGTGGCTGAGGTGAGTCTGCATGCAGAGCAACCGGTCCACTTCTCTCTTGGCACCTTACCACAAAACTCGTGATACATATGTATTATATGATTGTATGTTATGTATTATATGATTTCATGTCAGTGGGTTTCTGGAAAAGCACAACTATAGGCAGAGAAATATGTCTGTGGTTGCCAGGGTATAGGAGTGGAGGAAGGAGTCTGAAAGGAAGTAGCCCAAGGGAGCATTTTCAAACCAATGGGATATTTTCTACATTTTTATTGTGGTAGCATTTATACGATGGTATGCATATGTCAAAACTCGACAAACGGTAATGCTTTAAAGCATTGACTTCTATGGTATATAAATTATATGTCAATACTTCTCACTTTTTTAAAAAAGGAAAAGGATCTTTTAAGTATGTAAATACTGGTTATTGTATCCATCTAGACCTTGAGCTCATAAACATAAAAATCTTATTTGAAATTCTTCCCAGACCCAGCCAACTTCCAGGATTCCCCATGACACCTTTGTACCCTTATGACAGGACACAGAAATTGGGTCTTAACCACGTTTACAATTCCGTCTCTTCACGTCAATTCAACATTCTTGCTGAGTTCTGTCCATTTTACTTCGAAAATGTCTAATGCATCGACTTTTTCCCATGTCCACCACATCTGCTCTAGTCCAAAGCCCCCCTCCATTTAATTGTCAACCCCCTTCTAACGGGTCTCTCACATCCACTCAGGGTGCCTGTCTCCCACTCACCGCCCTCTCCCTCCCTCTCTTACAGTTCCAGAACTGTTTACGACTTTCTAGATAAAGCCTACTGTCCTACACAAGAACTTGAAGGTATGGTCTAGCCATTGCCCAGCTTGCTAACATCATGGAAAGTAGAGAATCCTCTTCTTGTCTCTCTTATTGGGCTTCATTCATACCCTCCAATTTCTCAAGCTTAGATTGTCCCATATTTCTGAAGCTTCCGGTTAGTAGACTCCTTCAAGCTAGGCTTCAACAGTATATGGAACGAGAACTTCCAGATATACAAGCTGGTTTTGAAGAGGCAGAGAAACAAGAGATCAAATTGCAGCCTTCATTAGATCATGGGGAAAGCAAGGGAATTCCAGAAACACATCTACTTCTCCTTCATTGACTAGACTACCTCAAGGCCCCTGACTGTGTGGATCACAATAAACTGTGGAAGATTCTTAGAGATGGGAGTACCAGACAAGCTGACCTGTCTCCTGAGAAACCTGTATGAGGGTTAAGAAGTAACAGTTAGAATAAAACATGGAACAATGGACTGGTTCAAAATTGGGAAAGGAGTAAGACAAGGTTGTATAGTCACTTTGCTTATTCAACTTACACGCAGAGCACATCATGGGAAATGCTGGGCTGGATGACTCACAAGCTGGAATCAAGGTTGCTGTCAGAAATATCAACAAGCTCAGATATGCAGATCATACCACTCTAATGGCAGAAACTGAAGAGAAAATAAAGAACCTCTTGATGCGGGTGAAAGAGGAGAATGAAAAGGCTGGCTTAAAACTCAACATTCAAAAATATAAGATTATGGCATCTACTCCTATCATTTCACAGAAAACAGAAGGGGGGAAGTGGATACACGGACACATTTAATTTTGGAGGCTCCAAAATCACTGTGGATGGTGACTGCTGCCATGTATTCAGACACTTGATCCTTGGAACAACAGCTATGACAAAGCTAGTATGCATGCATGGTTTGCTTCAGTCGTGTCTGACTCTTTATGACTCCATGGACCGTAGCCTGCCAGGTGCCGCTGTCCATGGGATTCTCCAGGTGAGAATACTTTAATGGATTGCCATGCCCTCCTCCCATGGGGCATGGCAGGGCATCTTCCCAACCCAGGGGTGAAACCCATGTCTCCTGCATCCCGTGCATTGCAGGGAGGTTTTTTTGTTTTTGTTTTTGCCAATTTATGCATGTTTTAATTGAAGGATAATTGCTTTACAGAATTTTGTTGTTTTCTGTCAAACATCAACAAGAATCAGCCATAGATACACCCATGCAGGCGGATTCTTTACCACTGAGCCACCAGGGAAGCCTATGTCAAACCTAGACAGCATAGTATAAAGCAGAGACATCACTTTGCCAACAAAGGTCCGTATAGTCAAAACTATGGCTTTTTCAGTAGTCATGTACAGATGTGTGAGTTCGGTCATTAAGAAGGCTGAGTGACAAAGAATTGCGCTTTGGGTTTGTGGTGCTGGAGAAGACACTTGAGAATCCCTCAGACAGCAAGGATATCAAAACAGCCAATCCTAAAGGACACCAACTGTGATCATTCAGTGGAAGGACCGATGCTGAAGCTGAAGCTCCAATACTTCAGCCACCTGATGGGAACAGATGACTCACAGGAAAAGACCCTGATGCTGGTGATCAGGGTAGGAAGCATAAAGCAAGTTATGCCCTGGTGACTGCTGAACAGGTTTTAGAAGCAAAATCTCTCCCCCAGGGAACCAGTGCTATTAGCGGAACTTATGGCTCTGACCCAAGTTCTAGAGCTAAGCGAAGGGCAGCGAGCAAATATCTTCACTGATTCTAAGTACGCTTATTTGACTTTACACGCTCATGCTGCAATATGGAAAGAAAAACAGTTTAAAAGGGCAACAGGAGAACTTATTGAGCATTTCAGAGAGATCCAGAGACTTTTAAAGACTATATATTGTCCTAAAGGAGTAGCTGTTACGCATAGCAAAGAGCACAGCAGGGATGGGAGTAAAGTAGCTGAAGGTAATCAGCTGGCTGATGTCAAGCCAGAAAAGTGGCACTTTAGGAAACCCCTTCACTGCAGATGCCTTTGATCTGGACAGGTCCTGTGGAACAGGAAAAACCGCAATATACTGAGGAAGAATTAGAAAGATATGAGAAAAGAGGAGCAAAGATTACTGATAAAGGATGGCTACAGTCCAAGGATGGACGATTAATAATTATTGAAAAGACTCAATGGAAAATTCTTAAGGGTTTACACCAGAGTTTTCATTTAGATGTAGACAGTACTTAACAGATAGCTTCTCATTTGTTTGAAGGTAAAAATGTAGTGAAAACTTTAAAGGACATTATCAAAAGATGTGAGGTTTGTCAGAAAAATAACCCAAAGACTGAAAAGCTAGCAAAATCTGGATTACAACGAAGTGGAAAATATCCTGGAGAAGACTGGGAAACTGATTTTACTCATATGCCACAAGCTAATGATTATTCTTGCTCACAAGTTTGGGTGGATACTTTTCCTGGATGGATCGAGGCTTTTCCCTGTTGCGGTGAACAGCTAAGGAGGTTATAAGAATTTTAATCCATGAAATTATCCCCAGGTTTGGGCTGCCACGGAGGCTTCACAGGGACAATGGCACCACCTTTGAAGCTGCTCTAACTCAGGGGGTGTCTAAAGCTCTAGGAATAGAATCTCACTTACACTGTTCCTGGAGACCCCAATCCTCAGGAAAGGTTGAAACAGCTAACGACATTATCAAAAGACATCTGTGCACATTAACTCAAGAGACACAGGACAATTGGATTAAAGTTCTACCCATAGCTTTAATGAGGGCTGGGACTGGCCCCCAAAAGGAGGGGCTGTCCCCCTTTGAATGTATTTATGGGAAGGCCTTTCTTATGCACAGACATTGTTATAGACCCTGAAGCCTTAGAATTAACTAATTATGTAACTCAGCTCTCAGTTTTTCAACAGATATTAACGGAATTCCAGCAGGTGACTCCTGACCTAGCCTCTGCATCAAACAAGCCCTCATTTGAGCCAGGAACAGAGGTCCTGATAAAAACAATGGGATCTGGGGGCCAATCCCTCGAACCCCTCTGGGAAGGCCCTTACCAGGTTATTCTTCTCCCACAGCCGTCAAAGTGCCAGGAATAGATTCATGGGTGCATCACACTCAAGTTAACAGGTGGCATCCTGACCAGAACTAAGTCACGTCATTTTATGTCTTTACTTTCTATGCTCTGACTTTGTACTTTTCAGATGGCCCTGATAATCTATGTGAGCCTACATCTGCTGACTCCAAAAATCCTGAGTTTGCCGTTTGATCCTCAAGACAATGCCTTCCTGTCCTGGGCTCATTCCTATGCTGCATTCCACAGTCGGTCTAAATGCTGGGTCTGCAGAGTGCTCCCCTCTTCACCAGTGGAAGGCTTCCCATGGTGGACATCTCCACTTCAAGGAAAAGACTTTCTCCAAGTCTGCGAATACCTTCGACAACAATCGTGTGTGATGTCTCTTCTTAATCTGATGACATCTAACAACCCTAAGATGGACTGGTGCAACACTTTGTACTTTAATTATGGACATAACGTGGCTTTTAATTTTGATTATACATTGTCTTGGTTTAATGACTATTTCGCTACACAGAAGGTAAATGGGTCTAGATCTAGTGGCTTTGTACCTGACATTTATCAAAGATGGGATGATTGAGGTTATATGGCTAACTTCTGAAAAAGGACATCTAATGTCTACTGCCCCTATATGCTGGGAACAAATAGAGCCATCCCCAGAAGTTAGCCAACAACTTAATTATAATGATTGGAAACAATTGGGACTTTTGCCTCAGGAAATATGCAGGGTAATCATTCCCGTATTTTCCAACCCCAGTTCAGGTCCTCCCTTTGCCTGGCCAGGCACTGATTGGGACTGGATATCTCAGTCACGCTGGCTTGCTCCAAATGGGACCTACTGGATATGTGGCTCTTACCTATGGGCAAGGCTTCCCCCTGGCTGGATAAGGACATGAACCCTAGGTTTAGCTTTTACTCATGGCTTCATATTTTCAGAGCTTCCAGAAAAGCCTGCTAATTTACCACACCTTAAAACTCAGTGGGCAAGGTCTGCATTTCACTGGTGTGATTATTTGGCTGCAGTGTTTGTTCCCTCTCTGGGAACTACAGATGTTCTGCTACGAGTGGATGCTTTTGACTAATTTTACTCAACAGGTATTACAAGATTCTCAAAAAGCTATTTCAGCTCTTCAGTTCAGTTCAGTCGCTCAGTCGTGTCTGACTCTTTGCGACCCCATGAATCGCAGCCCGCCAGGCCTCCCTGTCGATCACCATCTCCTGCAGTTCACTCAAACTCACGTCCATGGAGTCGGTGATGCCCTCCAGCCACCTCATCCTCTGCCGTCCCCTTTTCCTCCTGCCCCCAATCCCTCCCAGCATCAGAGTCTTTTCCAATGAGTCAACTCTTCACATGAGGTGGCCAAAGTACTGGAGTTTCAGCTTTAGAATCATTCCTTCCAAAGAACACCCAGGACTGATCTCCTTTAGAAAAGACTGGTTGGTAACATCGAAAAAAGATGTCCTTTTCATTATGGGGACTGGAATGCAAAAGTAGGAATTCAGGAAACACCTGGAGTAACAGGCAAATTTGGCCTTGGAATATGGAATGAAGCAGGGCAAAGGCTAATAGAGTTTTGCCTAGAGAATGCACTGGTCATAGCAAACACCCTCTTCCAACAACACAAGAGAAGAGTCTACACATGGACATCACCAGATGGTCAACACCGAAATCAGATTGATTATATTCTTTGCAGCCAAAGATGGAGAAGCTCTATACAGTCAGCAAAAACAAGAGCAGGAGCTGACTGTGGCTCAGATCATGAACTGCTTATTGCCAAATTCAGACTTAAATTGAAGAAAGTAGGGAAAACCACTAAACCATTCAGGGAAACAAATCCCTTATGCTTATACAGTGAAAGTGAGAAATAGATTTAAAGGACTAGATCTGATAGAGTGCATGATGAACTATGGACGGTGTTTGTGACATTGTACAGGAGACAGGGATCAAGACCATCCCCATGGAAAAGAAATGCAAAAAAGCAAAGTGGCTGTCTGAGGAGGCCTTACAAATAGCTGTGAAAAGAAGAGAAGTGAAAAACAAAGGAGAAAAGGAAAGGTATAAGCATCTAAATGCAGAGTTCCAAAGAATAGCAAGGAGTGATAAGAAAGCCTTCCTCAGCAATCAATGCAAAGAAATAGAGAAAAACAACAGAATGAGAAAGACTAGAGATCTCTTCAAGAATATTAGAGATACCAAGAGAACATTTCACACAAAGATGAGCTCGATAAAGGACAGAAATGGTATGGACCTAACAGAAGCAGAAGATATTAAGCAGAGGTGGCAAGAATACACAGAAGAACTGTACAAAAAAAGATCTTCACGACCAAGATAATCACGATGATGTGATCACTCACCTAGAGCCATACATCTTGGAATGTGAAGTCAAGTGGGCCTTAGAAAGCATCACTATGAACAAAGCTAGTGGAGGTGATGGAATTCCAGGTGAGCTATTTCAAATCCTGAAAGATGATGCTGTTAAAGTGCTGCACTCACTATGCCAGCAAATTTGGAAGACTCAGCAGTGGTCACAGGACTGGAAAAAGTCAGTTTTCATTCCAATCCCAAAGAAAGTCAATGCCAAAGATGCTGAAACTACCACACAATTGCACTCATCTCACACACCAGTAAAGTAATGCTCAAAATTCTCCACACCAGGCTTCAGCAATACATGAACCGTGAGCTTTCTGATGTTCAAGCTGATTTTAGAAAAAGCAGAGGAACCAGAGATCAAATTGGCAACATCTGCTGGATCATGGAAAAAGGAAGAGAGTTCCAGAAAACATTCTACTTCTGCTTTATTGACTATGCCAAAGCCTTTGACTGTGTGGGTCACAATCAACTGTGGAAAATCCTGAAAGAGATGGGAATACCAGACCACCTGACCTGCCTTTTGAGAAATCTGTATGCAGGTCAGGAAGCAACACATAGAATTGGACATGGAACAACAGACTGGTTCCAAATAGGAAAAGGAGTACATCAAGGCTGTATATTGTCACCCTGCTTATTTAACTTATATGCAGAGTACATCATGAGAAACGCTGGGCTGGAAGAAGCACAAGCTGGAATCAAGATAGCCGGGAGAAATATCAATAACGTCAGATATGCAGATGATACCACCCTTATGGCAGAAAGTGAAGAGGAACTAAAAAGCCTCTTGAAGAAAGTGAAAGAGGAGAGTGAAAAAATTGCCTTAAAGCTTAACATTCAGAAAACGAAGATCATGGCATCTGGTCCCATCACTTCATGGCAGATAGATGGGGAAACAGTGACAGACTTTATTTTGGGGGGCTCCAAAATCACTGCAGATGGTGATTGCAGCCATGAAATTAAAAGACGCTTACTCCTTGGAAGGAAAGTTATGACCAACCTAGATTGCATATTCAAAAGCAGAGACATTACTTTGCCAACAAAGGTCCGTCTAGTCAAGGCTATAGTTTTTCCAGTAGTCATGTATGGATGTGAGAGTTGGACTGTGAAGAAAGCAGATCGCCGAAGAATTGATGCTTTTTAAGTGTGGTGTTGGTGAAGACTCCTGAGAGTCCCGTGGACTGGAAGGAGATCCAACCATTCCATTCTAAAGGAGATCAGTCCTGGGTGTTCTTTGGAAGGAATGATGCTGAAGCTGAAACTCCAGTACTTTGGCCACCTCATGCGAAGAGTTGACTCATTGGAAAAGACCCTGATGTTGGGAGGGATTGAGGGCAGGAGGAGAAGGAGACGACAGAGGATCAAAAGGCTGGATGGCATCACCGACTCAACGGATGTTGAGTCTGAGTGAACTGTGGGAGTTGATGATGGACAGGGCTGCCTGGTGTGCTGTGATTCATGGGGTCGCAAAGAGTGAGACACGACTGAGTGACTGAACTGAACTGAACTGAGTGTTTCCATGTGGTTAAAGGGGGAATGAGGCGCAGAGGCACTACGTAACTTGTTCAGTGTCTCCAGCATTAAGGGAGCCAGAGGTCTGATGCACTGTGGAAAACTCTGTGTGTTCTGTATTTATCAGTCAAGAGTAAGATCCAATGGCTATGGCAAAATATGTAGAATAACAGCTAGCACATAACACAAATTGATCTTACATCATAGAAATGCACACTAAATAGAAATCTGATTTCTTCAGAAATCTTTCAAATGGAGGCTTGACAAGACTGGCATCAGGATGTTTTGTAGACACGATGGTCTCAGAGCCTCCTCAGAACATCAGACAGCATGTCAGTGAGTCTCCTAGACTGGTGGTCTTGGGTTTGTGCATCAGAGAAAGCAGGAAACCCCTGTCACATGCTCTCAATGGAGACAGAGCCTGGAAGCAGGCAAACTAAGACCATGCCTCTGCTCTGGTAGTGCCTAGACAAGTTGTCCATGTCAATCAGAACTGAGGAATTCTTTTAAAAAGTGCAGATTCCATGATCTACACTCAGTGAATCTCACTCAGTGGGGCTACAACAGTGCCCCAGAATCTGTGAGATTTCACAACACTTGGGAAACTCTCAGGGACTTTATTAAACCCCTTTGGTAGTGAGACTGTCAGCAAAATAAGGGAAATAATGATCAGAACAGATATTAGAAAAAATATGTAGATAAGCAACAAAACCCAAAGCTGGCTCTTTCAAAAGGTCAATATGAATTCATAAGTTTCCACCCACAAGAATTTAAAAAAAAAAAAAGATAACTAAAGACAAAACTTACCAATATCAGGAAAGAAATAGGTTACAGATGCAGATGACCACAAACTGAGGGAGAAACTGAAATAGCAGCACCAGGCCCCTTTCGATGAGAGCTACGTGCCAAACCCAGCCCATTACAAGATTCCTTGACATTCAGGAGCACGCCAAGTAGATTTCCATGCCAGGACTGTTGCATTTATTGTTCCTTCTGCCTGGAATGCTCTTCCCTTAGATAACCCCACAGCCTGCTCCCTTACTTCCTCCAGATCTCTGCTTACTTGCCATCTTTCAGGGAGTCTTTCCCTCATTATCTGGAATAAAATAATAACATCATATCTACATACACCTTTTCCCCTGATCTAGCAATATGTTTCTTCATAGCGCCTGCCACCCTTGATTATTTACTGACCATCAAGTCTATGAAATGAGAGACTTGGTTGAAATGGCAACCCACTCCAGTGTTTTTGCCTGGAGAATCCCAGGGACTGGCAGGGGCCTGGTGGGCTGCGGTCTATGGGGTCGCACAGAGTTGGACACGACTGAAGCGACTTAGCAGCAGCAACAGTACTGTCCCAAACTCCTTCAAAACAACTATGAGTTACCATTTCACGCCAGTCAGAATGGCTGCGATCCAAAAGTCTACAAGTAATAAATGCTGGACAGGGTGTGGAGAAAAGGGAGCCCTCTTACACTGCTGGTGGGAATGCAAACTAGTACAGCCACTATGGAGAACAGTGTGGAGAATCCTTAAAAAACTGGAAATAGAACTGCCTTATGATCCAGCAATCCCACTGCTGGGCGTACACACTGAGGAAACCAGAAGGGAAAGAGACACGTGTACCCCAATGTTCATCGCAGCACTGTTTATAATAGCCAGGACATGGAAGCAACCTAGATGTCCATCAGCAGATGAATGGATAAGAAAGCTATGGTACATATACACAATGGAGTATTACTCAGCCATTAAAAAGAATACATTTGAATCAGTCCTAATGAGGTGGATGAAACTGGAGCCTATTATACAGAGTGAAGTAAACCAGAAAGAAAAACACCAATACAGTATACTAACGCATATATATGGAATTTAGAAAGATGGTAACAATAACCCTGTGTACGAGACAGCAAAAGAGACACTGATGTATAGAAGAGTCTTATGGACTCTGTGGGAGAGGGAGAGGGTGGGAAGATTTGGGAGAATGGCATTGAAACATGTAAAATATCATGTATGAAACGAGATGCCAGTCCAGGTTCGATGCACGATACTGGATGCTTGGGGCTAGGGCACTGGGACGACCCAGAGGGATGGTATGGGGAGGGAGGAGGGAGAAGGGTTCAGGATGGGGAACACATGTATACCTGTGGCGGATTCATTTTGATATTTGGTAAAACTAATACAATTATGTAAAGTTTAAAAATAAAATAAAATAAAAATAGTGCTCAGGTCTATGGCAGGTGCTCAGATAACATTTGCTGAAGGACAGTCTGGAGCCAGGCCCTTTACACACATTGCTAACATGCACAGGTACACTCCAAGATGGGCACTGGCCCCATTGTATTAATTATGATACAAACTGAGATTTCAGGAGACAAGTGATACACTCAACAACACAGTCAGCATGTCAGGTTCCAGGCTTCAGAATCATATCTGCCAGCTTCCAAATCCTCAGTTCCCAGACAGAGACTTCACAGCCAAGAACATAAGAGGTTTTATATCTAACACAAAGACTCCAAACAGCTCAGATAGATACCCAGAGACACCAAAAAGAGCTCACTGAATCTCTGCACAGAGAGTGTACAACTCGTCTCAGACCCTCAAACACAACTGAGACCATAACCATACACACTGTGACAAAGACCCTCTAAACAGACCAAAGTCTTCCAGACAGAAACAAACGAGAACTGCACAGATACTTCACATCATGGAGACTGATTCCCAAACCACGGGGACACTTACCGACCTAACACAAAACCCCCTAAACAGAAAGACAGACGTTTTAATAATAACTCAAGACCACAATATAATCCCAAGATTAATTTCCCAGACAAATGAAAAACTTGCAAACTGTACATAGATTCCCAAGCAGCTGATGGTTTACACATTTACACTGACCCATCCTTAAAGCAGCACAGAGGCATCACAACTTGGAACGCAGAATCAAAAGCTCAGTGATCTCACATTCTGGGGTGCAGATGCCTACACAGAGATCTCTCACCCAGGAACTGAAAGGCCAGCAAGCTCCAAAGATGCACATCCCGGTATACAGGCACACATCCTAGAGGCTTTGTACTATGGCTCACAAAATCCGCTCAGATCAAATATCCCATCACTCACAACCCTGCCAAAAGGCTCAAGGGGATCAAATGTACCCAAACAACACCTGTGTTGTCACACGAAGCAATACACAATCCCAAGCTGCCAGATACAGGTTATTCTCCAGGGAGAGACACAAAACTCAGAGACCTCTCCCTGGACATGAATTGCATGCATTTGTGTGAATGACGGAGAAGGCACTGGCGACCCACTCCAGTACTCTTGCCTGGAATCCCGTGGACGGAGGAGCCGGGTAGGCTGCAGTCCATGGGGTCGCTAAGAGTCGGACACGACTGAGCGACTTCACTTTCAATTTTCACTTTCATGGATTGGAGAAGGAAATGGCAACTCACTCCAGTGTTCTTGCCTGGAGAATCCCAGGGACGGGGGAGCCTGGTGGGCTGCCGTCTATGGGGTCCCACAGAGTCCGACAGGACTGACGCGACTTAGCAGCAGCAGCTGTGTGAATGACCTTGCACTGCCACAGGATCCAGACTGAGCGGAGCTAAACCAGAATGAAATGCCTTCACCATGCACAGCCAGCGACTGCCCCAAACCTCGCCACTAACCAGGGCACCTATTAGACCCCTTTGGAAAAAGCAATAAGACTCGGAGGAAAATTGTTTGCTCTGAAAACTCGCGCACGCCAACGCAGGCTCACGCGTAAACAGGCGCCTCTCGCCCTCAGTTCCTGTTCTGCGACCACACTGCCTGCAATCACGTGGTGGCCAATCACTGCCCAGAACGCTTCCCTGACTCCACACCCAGACAGCCAGTCTCTCGCTCCGTAGTCGTCCCACCAACAAAGGGGTGGAGTTGAAAAAGAGACGGAGAAAGTTTCCGCTTAATACCTGTGTCCACTCGGATTCAAAAGCAGTGGGAAGACGAAGAGGAGCGAGTGGGGATGGACCTAGTGGCGCCATGAGTGCCGCTGCTGGGAACTGCGGTCCATGCCCGACGCGGTGTAAGGGGACCCTCTCTGTTGTCACACGCCCTCTCCCAATGGTACCTTCCAGAGTGGGTGGTCTTTCCGCTACCCCTCGGTGGTACATCCCAGGACAGAACTGTTTCATCTCGCGCGCCCCTTGCTGGTGGGATTGGGGAACAGCAGATATAGATGCCTGTGGACCATTCCAGGAGGATCCACAAAGGGCAGAAGGGCAAGGTTAGGGGGAAAACCCCACAGATTCCTGCAATTTGGGACTCAGAAAAAAAGTCTTCGTAAACTGAAGATTACGTCTCTATGGGGATCACTGTCGTAACAGAGAGCATGGAAAACACTTTATCTTTGCTGGGCATTGTGATTGTTTGTGCTTTCCTGTTCAATACAGAATAGGTCTCATGGGGGAAAGCCAGCCGCAGTCCCCCAAGGGGCAGGATAGATAAAGCTTCCGACTGGGATCTGCAGGCCTGGCGTGGGAAAGCCCCCTGTCGCTGACTGCGAGTAATATGTGGAAGAGACAACAGGACCTTCCATTCTCTTAGGAAAGGGGTCAACTCTGAGAGGACCCAAGGACACCACCACGTAGGTGAGATAAAGACCATGGCTTTGTCACCATCTTGTCATCCCTGAATATGTTTCGTAGCAGAATCCTCAGCCTGTCTAGCTATGCCTCTCTCAACAAGTTTAAATTTGTTTGTTCATTCCATCATTCATGCATTCTCTCCAAAGTATGCATTAAGCACAACTCTGTATGTTAGGACAGAGAAAATCAACCTTTTCCTCATGGAGCTTACATTCTGTTGGGATCATGTGGTCCCTAAATACAAGTAATGTATTAGGTGTTTGTAATTGCTGTGAATAAAATTAAATCGGGATAGTGAAATAGACAGGGGGGGTGATATTTAGAAAGAGTGGTCAGGGAAGTTCTAAGATTGTGACATTTGAGCAACAGCCTAGAGGAGATATGCCTATCTGGGAGAAAAGTATCCTAGACAGAGGTAAGGCCAGTGGAAAAGCTGGGGAGTAGAAACCTGTGTAGTGTGTATGAAAACAGTGAGGAGGGCAATGTGACAGGCAGAGCATGATGGAGGGAGAGTGAAGAGATTGGGTGACAGAAGTGATGAGGGCCAGGTCCGTTGGCCGTTCTGGCCATTGGGGGGATTTAGACTTGAACCACAGGAGGGTTCTTATCAGAGAAGTCCACAGGCTTCTTTCCGAGGCCCAGATCGCACATGATTGTTGAAGAGCCCTTGGTTTATTTGAAGAAAAACCCTTCCCCACCCCTTCTGCAGCTGAGCATGCCTTTCCTGGAATCCCCTACACTCAAGGGGAATGCCTCTTCCTGCTTCTAGTGAACATCCATGTCAACCGATGATACTCTCAGGAGAGACAGGGCAAGGACCCTCTTGGTGTGACTGAGGGCACATTGAGTCTTACAAAGGCAAAGAGGCATGATATAAGAGGCACAGAGATGGCAGGGAGAAAGACAAAGATAGAGCATTAGACAGGGACGGAGAGACTACTTCTGGTAGCAACCTGTCCCCACTTAGTTAGCACCCACCTACAGGCCCCCAGCCCTGCTACTGGATGATGTACAGTACATTTTCCCTATAGGAGAAAAGAAGCTCCTCCGCAGGGACTCTCTCTAGGGAATGACTCAGTCGCCCATAGCCTGGGCCTTAATCATGCTCCCTTCATCCACATCAGGGCCCTCTGCCCATCAAGACAAGGACATGCTCCATTCCTGGGGAGGCTCATGCTGTACACAGGGTCCCTCACAACCTATCCTGCCCAGACTGCCCTCCTGCTGATCTCACTGCCAATGACTGCTTTAATGGAGGAAAGAGAGGCAGGGATCTCTGCATTTGTGGTGGAGCCTCATGCAAATTGGTGAATGTGAGATTTCTCCCCAGCTGCTTGGAGGCTCACCTCTGTACCTTCCCCCACCACATCGATGGGTGTGTGATGGAGAGACACAGAGACATATCCTGACAGTGAGTCAGTCATAGGGTCCTTGTGGCCCTGTGCAAACGCCCCCCTCCCCCACTACCCGGCCAGGGTTGCGCTGATTCTTCCCTTCCTCTTCCAAGGAGCCCAAGTTTACATGCAGTCTCTCTCCTCCTCATGAGCTGAGATCTTCCATCTGCACTGAGCCTTGGGTGCCCATCTGCTATCGGTGCCCTGCTTGTTGTGGGCTGGACAGATGGACTGAAGGAGTGTGTGTACACAGTTTCTGAAACAGGGCCCCTATCAAGGGTGGTAGTCATATCAGCAAGTATTGTTCTTAACAAGATTATTACCTGGGCTTCTGTGAACTGAGCATTATTACCCTCTCTGAGGCTGGGGCCCCAGGCTTTTATCTCTGTGCAGAGGCATGGTAGAAATCGTAGCAAATGTGACATCACAGGCCTGCTTCTATGGCCTGTGAGACTGGGGTCCATCCAGCCTTCCTCTTAAGACTATTCTCATGTGCAGATACATGAAGAGCTGAAAGGCCGAACCCTCTGGACAAAGGACCCCGAAATAGTTCTGAGATTTCATGCCCTGGGACAGAGATGTGCAAACAGTTCAGACTGCTCATCCTGGACACCAACCCAAAACAGCTCTAATAGGTCACGCCTGAGGACACAGATGCACTCCAGCTCAGAAATACCAACTGTGGCTTCAGATGAATTAGGATCCCTAAGAGAAACAGCATTGCTCACAGCCAGTTCTACGGGGTTAACTTGTAACCTCCGTGGTTCCTGCATGACAATGCAGCCTGAAGGAATTCTGGGTGACAAACAGGAAGAGGCACACTGTGCTTTGGACAAACTGGCCCTTATTTAGTCACACAGCTTCCTCAGGAAAAGGTTCAGTGACCCCAGATCCTTGCCCCACACACAAAAGCATGAAAATGATTAACTTGCAATGTGTGATCTCTGTGTTTCACAGTAATCTTTTGCCAGTATTCATGCTAGACTTCATGTATTTCCTAGGCAAAACACATATTGCCTTCACTGCTACCTCCTCAGAGCAGTGTTCTCAGAGCTAACGGAGGAGCTGTGTCCCGGGCTATAGTCCCCAGGAGACCCCAAATCCAACCTAAACTCACAACTCTTCTGTTGTATGTATTTCCTTAAGTGGACACTACTCTAGCTAATAGCTCCCATTTACCTCAAAGCCTTCACATCCTTCCCCAGAGCCTACAGTCTGCACCCTGGGACACAGAGCCCCACATCTTTGCCTCTGGGCTACTGCGTGGGCATTTGCACTGAGTCTCTGTTCAGTCAACCCCAAGGGAGAGAGGCCTCCAGTCTTGCAATTCCTGCAGCCTGCAGTCACCAGCATGTCATCCTGAGGAAGGCAGGTTCATTCCAGGGGTGTGGTGTGCCTCAGAGCTGAGGGGCTCTGAAATTGATTTCCCAGGTCTGGGTCCT
Source organism: Bos indicus (assembly GCF_029378745.1). NCBI lineage: Eukaryota > Metazoa > Chordata > Mammalia > Artiodactyla > Bovidae > Bos > Bos indicus. The sequence goes on from NC_091789.1 coordinate 97,231,239, forward strand.
GAGAATGGCCCTAACCCCACCCTGGTCAACTCTGGTCATGGTAACTCTGTATCCTGCCCCATGGGAGATTCAGAGTGAATGCCAGATCCACAGAAGAAGCCCCAGAGACTGGTCCTCTCTATCGCAGCACCCACTCTATGCTACTGAATTCTGGAGATAGGAGAGGTTTTCCTCTCACTGTGCCTATGACAACTCCCTTACATCCCTCTAATCACCTCTGTCATTTTCCAGAGTCCTTCTCCTGGTAACAGCTGCCAAAATTCCTCTCTCTCCCCAAATTTCCACCCCTCCCCTCCTCTTCCACCAGGCCTCCCCTTCCCCCTCAGGGGCCTCGTTAGCCCCTCCCCCAGCCCTACTCACAGGGCCTCACCCCATTTTTGTCTTCTCACCAAGCACCCACACTCCCTCAGAAGATCCTCTCAAGACCCTGCCTACTCCATGCATTCTGCAGGACACCTATCTCCTGCCCACATGGAGGGCCTGTCACAATGTCCCTGTGAGGACTGAACTGAAAAATCTGTTCAGGATCCAGATAAAATTCAGACCCAGACCAGCAGTCCAGGGCAGTTCATGTGGGGCTGGAAGGAAAAGGAGAGGGTCTCTGAGAGGAGCATCTGGTCTCAGAATCCTGAAGGGGTGAAAGGCTTTTCTTCAAGGGTCCTAGTGAGGATGAAGTGAAATGGCACCTTATAAGTACTTGTGCATACATGCCAAGTGTGTGCCAATTCTCCTGAATCGTGTCTGCCAGGCTCCTCTGTCCATGGCATTCTCCTGCAAGAATACTGAAATGGGTTGCCATTCCCTCCTCCAGGGGATCTTGCCGATCCAGGGATCAAACCCCCATGTGCTGCATCTCCTGCATTGTCAGGTGAATACTTTCCCACGGAGACACGTGGGTAGCCCCAACATATGTTGAGAGTTAATCGAATATTGTGTTCTCACTACACACACACACACTCATACACACACACACACAGTGTAACATAAAACAAAACTAAAGGGACACAAGGAAATTTAAGGAGGTGTTGGCTATGTCTATTACATTCATTGCGGTGATGTTAGATTCATTGTTTGCATATATCCAAACTCATCAAAATGTACACATTAAATATACAATTTGCTGTATATCAATTCTATTTCAATAAAGACGTTTAAAAAAGGAGAGCAGAAAAATGTTCTCCAAAAAATGGATACTTACATAAAATGAGAACATTTCTTTAAAAATATTGAGGAGCAAAGTTCACTCAAAAAGTAATGAAGCTGAATAGTACCTTTCTATCTATTAAGTTCATGTGTGTGCATGCTAAGTCACTTCCATTGTGTCTGACTCTTTACGATCCTATGGACCATAGCCCGATAGGCTCTTCTGTCCCTGGGATTCTCCAGGTAAGAATACTGGAGTGGGTGCCAGGGCCTCCTGCAGGGGATCTTCCTAACCCAGGGACTGAACCAGACTCCCTCATGCATTGGCAGGCAGGTTCTTCACCTCTAGCGCCACCTGGGAAGTCCCAAGGAAGTTAATTCCTTTGTCTCATATTATGAGGCCACTGTTACCAGATAACATACAGCCTTGTCATACTTTTTGCCACTTTTAAAGCAGTCACCTTTTCCATCTTTGGTTCTAACTTGCTTCCTGACCGGCATACAGGTTTCTCAGGAGACAGGTCAGGTAGTCTGGTACTCCGCTGTAGTTAAGAATTTTCTACAGTTTGTTTGATCCACAGAGTCAGAGGTCTTAGCGTAGTCAATGACGCAGAAGCAGATGTTTTGTGGGATTTCCCTTGCTCTCCCCATGATCTAACAAATCTTGGCTATTTGATCTTTGATTCCTCTGCCTCCTCGAAACCTAAGTTGTATATCTGGAAGTTCTCGGTTCACGTACTGTTGGAGCCTAGATTTAAGGAGTTTACAAACCAGGAGGCTTCAGAACTTGGGGACAATCTAAGTGGAGAAGCATAGGAAATTGGCGGATGTGAAGGAAGTCTGAAAAGAGGGACAAGAAAATGAAGCTCTACTTTCGATGTTGCTAGCAAGGAGACAGGGGCTAGACCATGCCTTCAAGTCCTTGTATAGGAGAGTAGCCTTTATCTAGAAACACATAGACAGTTCTGCAACTGTAAGAGAGGGAGGGAGAGGGCGGGAATAGGGAGACAGACACACTCAGTGGATGTAAGAGACCAGTGAGAAGGGGGGTTGACAATTAAATGCAGGGAGGCTTGGACTAGAGCAGATGTGATGGACATGGGTAAAAGGAGACACATTAGACATTTATGAAATAAAATGGACAGAACTCAGCAAGAATTTGGACTTGAGGTGAAGGAGAGGGAGTTGTAAACGTGGTTAAGAACACGTTTATGTGTTCTGTCATAAGAGTATGAAACTGTCATGGGGAATCCTAGAAGTTGGCCAGGTCTGGGAAGAATTCCAAAATAAGAGTTTTATATTTCTGAGCTCATGGTCTAGATGGATACAATAACCAATATTTAAAACTTAAATGTTCCTTTTCCTTTAAAAAAAAGTATTAAGGTATAATTTGTATACAATAAAAGACAACACTTTAAACATTATAGTTTGTAGAGTTTTCACAAATGTATACCGTGGTATAAATGCTACCACAATAAAAATGTAGAAAACAGCCCATCATTCAAAAATGCTCCCGTGGGGTGTTTGCATTCAGACTTCTTCTACTCCTATACCCTGGCAACCACAGATACATTTCTGTGCGAAGAGTTGTGCTTTTTCCACAAATCAATTGACAGGAAATCATATAATATGTAGCTTTCTGTGGCTGGTTTCTCTCATTTGCACAGTGGAGACACATCCTTGCTCTTACATGCATTAGTAGTTTCTTTCTTTTTTTTTTTTTTTTTTACCATGTAATATTCCTTTGCACAGGTATACTCTTTTGTTTTTCTTTCATCTGTATACCAGTTGTTGAATAACTGGGCTGTTTCTACGTGTGGCTATTGGGAATACATGTGTGGACTATTTGAGTGCAGGCCACTGTGTGAGCATGTTTTCATTTCCTTTGGTTAAAATTGTCTAGGAGTAGAATTGCTGGGTCATATAAGGCTTCCCATTGGTGCTAGTCGTAAAGAACCCAGCTGCCAATGCAGGAAATTCAGGTAGGATCCCTGGGTCTGAAACATCCCCTGCAGTAGGAAATGGCAACCCACTCCAGTATTCTCGTCTGGAAAATTCCATGGACAGAATTCCTGGCAGGTACAGTCCACGGGACCCCAAAGAGTTGGATACGACTGGGCAACTGAAGACAGACACACACACACACACATACACAGTAATTTATTATCTTAAAATCTAAACTGTGTCCTCTGTAGAGAACATAGAGTTGGATCTTGTTTTGATTTTTAAACTGGTATCTCAATGTCTGCCTTTTGATTGTATTGTTGTATCTATTCACATTTAATGTTGATACAGACTTACATCTGCCAATATATTTTTCTGTCTCATGCCTTTTTATTCTACGGTCTTCATGTTACAGCTTTCTTTTGCATTAAATGGGTATTTTCTAACGTAGCATTTAAAATTCTTTACTGATTTTCCCACAATTTTTAAGTTATTTCCTTAGCTATAGGCTACCATAAACAACTTCAGTTTAGTCTCTAAGTCATGTCCCACTCTTTGTGAGCCCATGGAAAGCAACATGGCAGGGCTCCCTGTCCATCACCAACTCCCGGAGCTCACTCAAACTCATGTCCATCGAGTTGGTGCAAAAGCTACCCCACTAGCTTTGTTCATAGTGATGCTTCCTAAGGCCCACTTGACTTCATATTCCAGGATGTCTGACTCTAGGTGAGTGAGCACACCATCGTGGATATTTGGGGCATTATAATTCTTCTGTGTATTCTAGCCACCTCTTCTTACTATCTTCTGCTTCTGTTAGATCCATAACATTTCTGTCCAAAAAGGCACAGATGTAAAGAAGACTTTTGGACTTGGTGGGAGAAGGTGAGGGTGGGATGATTTGAGAGAATAACATTGAAACATGTGTATTATCATATGGGAAATAGATCGCCAGTCCAGGTTCGATGCATGGGACAGAGTGCTCAGGGCTGGTTCACTGGGATGACCCTGAGGGACGGGATGGGGAGGGAGGCGGGAGGGGGGCTCAGGATGGGGAACACCTGTACACCGATGGCTGATTCATGTGAATGTATGGCAAAAACCACCACAATATGTAAAGTAATTAGCCTCCAATTAAAATAAATAGATTAATTAAAAGAACAAAAACCCAAGGGTCTCTCGCCATCCCCACTGATCCCCTTCAGTGCCTCTGCAGGTGTAGGAAACCCTTTTCTCCCCTAGCTGACCCTCAGGAACAGTAACCCCAACTAGCCTCCACAACTCCCCCCTCGCTCCCCACCCCCACATCATACAGGGTTGCTCTGGTGTTCCTCTGGTCCACCTGGGTTTCAAGGCTCCAGGCCAGCATCCAGTAGGTGCCCTAGATGTCTCACATTCTTGATAGTATCGCTTGAAGGATAAAAGTTTTAATTTTGATGATTCCAAATTGCCTATTTTTTTTCCTTTGGTGCTTGCGCTTTTTGTATCATATCTAGGAAATCATTGCCTAATCCAAGATTAACATTTACATCTCTGTTTTCTTCTGAGTGCTTTATAGTTTTAGCTCTTATATTTAGGTGTTTCATCAACTTTTAGTTAATTGTTATCTACAGTGTGAGGTATAGGTCAAAACTGATTCTTTTGCATGTGAACATCCAGTTATCCCAAAACCATTTGTTGAAACATTATTCTTTGCCATTGAATGGCCTCTACACCCCTCACAATAATCAACTGACCATAGAGATACGGGCTTGTTTCTTGATTCTCCATTCTATTCCGTTATCTGTCTATATACAATCCTTATGTCAGTACCATAATGTCTTGATTATTGTAGGTTTGAAGTGCGTTTTGAAATTGGGAAGTGTAAGTACTTGTTCTTTCTCCACACTGTTTTGGCTCTCCCAGGACCCTTTTAATTCTTACAATTCTAAGATCAGTTTGTTGATTTCTGGGGGAAAAAGAGCAGTTTGAATTTTGATAGGCCTCTATTAGGGGAGAACTGCCATCTTAACACAATAGTAAGTCTTCCAACCCATAAATGTGATCTCCCAAATTCATAATAATCTGAGCAAGCTCCGGGAGTTGGTGCTGGACAGGGAAGCCTGGCGTGCTGCAGTCCATGTGATTGCAAAGAGTCAGAGACAACTGAGTGACTGAACTGCAGTGAAATTTCCACTTATCTAGATGGTCTATAATTTCACTCAGCAACGTTTTCTAGTTTGTGTTGTACAAGTCTTGAACGTGTATAGAGATCTATTTGCTCTTTGTATATGACCTTGTATTCTGTAAACCTGTCGAGCCCCTGTAATAGGTCTAATACATAGTCTCTGTGGGGAGAGGGTGGTTCTTTAGGATTTTCTATATGCACGGTTGTATCATGGATTGACAAGATGGTGGAGGAGTAGGTGGATGGGGAATACATCTCTCTCCACGGATACATCAGGAATATACCCTCAGACACAGAAGTGCATGCAGAACACCAGCTGAGTGCAGACAGGAGTACCTGACCAGTGGAAAAGAATACATAGACCCACGCAAAACTCGGTAGGATGAAGGAACTAGGGGGAAAAATGGGAGTGTTAGTAGGGCTGGACCTGCCCTTGGCAGGTGGGGGAACTGAAGCAGGGGTCCGATCCCCACATCGGGGCAATTGTCTGAGTCAGAGGAGAAACATTTAAGGGTGAGAGTGAAACAGCCCATCTGTGGCAGCCTAAATGGAATGAGAATCAGACATCCTTGCTGCAGCCATACATGCCCTAGATGGCACAGTGGCTGGGAGCTGGAGTTTAGGGATTGTGGAGCAATCCCAGGGCAAGGGCTGCTGTTGACTGCAGAGAGACAGATGGAGGGGATGTGAGGGAGGAGACTGTGGTGGGAAATGCCTGTGGAGGAAATCCCGGGAGCCATGGAAGTAAGGTGATTCTGCTGAGTCATGTGTAGGGGGTGGAGCCATCACCATAGCCTCTCAACCCTCACATGCCAGCATTGGCAGCTGAACAATAGAGAGGCTGGCCGATCAAACGCCTGATACACTGAACTACAGAGTAGGACCCCACCCAGGGTGCCCCTTTAAGTGCCTGATGTGCGTACAACAGAGAAGGACCCCACGTAAGGAAGCCCTCTAAGTGTCTGAATGGGCGGAGCTATGGAGAAAGATTGGCCAAAGAGGCCTTCTGATTGCCAGCTATGGGAGGCTTGAAAAAAAGGCTCCCATAGGGCCATAACTCCTGCAGCAGAGGCATTCCGAGTCCCTGCACACTTGGCACCGCCAGGGTCCCCGCAAGCCAAGGTGCTGTGCAACGTTCACGCTCAACCCCCGCTGGGGCAGAGCTGCCACAGGCAAAAAAAGTCTTATGTCCAAGCATGCAGGGTCACTTTGGTAGTGTCCGACTCTCTTTGACCCTGTGGACTGTGGCTTGCCAGGCTTCTCTGTCAGGGAGAGGGGTTCTCCAGGCAAGAATACTGGAGCGTATTGGCCAATACTGGTTGCCATACCCTTCTACAGCACTATAATTCCTGCTGAGGAATTATAGCTGCCAACTCCCCTGAGTATCTGATACCACCAGAACCCCTGACACTCAAACAGCTGAACCACCTCCACACCTGGCCCTCACAGGGGCAAACTCAAGTCCTCCAGGGCAGCCTCAGGAGCAAACCGCAGTGGAGGACCCATATGCAGAGGTGGAAATAAAACCACAAGTGTAACCCAGGGGCAGTGTGACTAAAGAAGAAGACCCAAAACCCTCCCACCAGCTGTACAAGCTGCAGATGAAATCCACACGATCAACCAGGCAGACTCTGTGTCTGTGGAATATATAAAAGGTCATTGAGAGCTCCCACAAAAGAGTACGTCATCTGCAAATAGAATAGTTTTACTTCTTTTCCAATGTAGATTCATTTTATTTCTTTCCCTTGCTTAATTACCCTGTCCAGAACCTCCAGGACAATGTGGAATAGAAGTGGTAAGAGATGACATCCTTCTATTGTTCCTGATTTTCAGGGGAACTACTTCTGCCTTTTATCATTAAGTACGATGATAGCTGTGGGGTTTTCATAGATGTTTTAAATCAGGTTGAAAATGTTGCCTTCTACTTCTACTTTGAGTCTTTATATCTTGAACGCATGCTGAATTTTGTCCAGTGCTTTTTAGGTAGCTACTGAGAGGATAATGTGGTTTTTCTCCCTTATTCTACTGATGTGGTAAATTAAATTATTTGATTCTTAATATTAAATCAACAAGGACAAAGATTTTGTAAGGATTTTTCACTTTCATAGATGCTTCCCAAATGCTGTCCACTGTAAAGCTGATGTCCATCAGTAAAGCAGGAGAAGTAAAGCTTGTTTACTACCCCGTCACATCATTCTTGGAGCAGACACTCTGCTGCAGTGAACAGGATGCTTAGACCTTTGCTCATCAGGGAGTTCACCAGTTGTGTAGGAGGGAGGCTGAGCACGGTTCAGTCAGTTCATTCAGTGGCTCAGTCGTGTCCGACTCTTTCCGACCCCATGAATCACAGCACGCCAGGCCTCCCTGTCCATCAACAATTCCTGGAGTTCACTCAGACGCACGTCCATGGAGTCGGTGATGCCATCCAGCCATCTCATCCTCTGTCGTCCCCTTCTCCTCCTGCCCCCAATCCCTCCCAGCATCAGAGTGTTTTCCAATGAGTCAACTTTTCGCATGAGGTGGCCAAAGTACTAGAGTTTCAGCTTTAGCATCATTCCTTCCAAAGAAATCCCAGGCCTGATCTCATTTAGAAAGTACTGGTTGCATCTCCTTGCAGTCCAAGGGACTCTCAAGAGTCTTCTCCAACACCACAGTTCAAAAGGATCAATTCTGTGGTGCTCAGCTTTCTTCACAGTCCAACTCTCACATCCATACTCCACACAGTCAAAGGCTTTGGCATAGTCAATAAAGCAGAAATAGACGGTTTTCTGGAATTTTCTTGCTTTTTCGATGATCCAGTGGATGTTGGCAATTTGATATCTCGTTCCACTGCCTTTTCTAAAACCAGCTTGAACATCTGGAAGTTCATGGTTCATGTATTGTTGAAGCCTGGCTTGGAGAATTTTGAGCATTACTTTACTAGCGTGTGAGATGAGTGCAATTGTGTGGTAGTTTGAGCATTCCTTGGCATTGCCTTTCTTTGGGATTGGAATGAAAACTGATCTTTTCCAGTCCTGTGACCACTGCTGAGTTTTCCAAATTTGCCGGCATATTGAGTGCAGCACTTTCACAGCATCATCTTTCAGGATATGAAATAGCTCAACTGGAATTCCATCACCTCCACTAGCTTTGTTCGTAGTGATGCTTTCTAAGGCCCACTTGACTTCACATTCCAGGATATCTGGCTCTAGGTGAGTGATCACACCATGGTTAGACATGCAAATAGTCAGGTCCCAGCCAGGACCAACAAGCCTGAGTGCAAAATGGCTCCCCATGGGGTCTCACCTCCTGGCGGTGTTGGAGGGTGAGGTGTGAGACTGGAACACTCCGTTGTGCCTGCAGAGATGGGAAGCACAACCACAGGAAGCAGAAGGCACTACAGGGGAGAGGGTTCCATTTGCTACCAATGCAAGTACTGCGTATGGAAGGACAAACCATCCCCCACTGCCCAGGGTGACCAACTGTAGCCTTTGACACAGATGGGGGGATTGCTACCCTGCGACCCAGGCCTCAAACCTGGACCAAGGGGAGTCCCCTTTCTCAGATGTCCAGGAGGATGCTCCAGCCCCATTTTGGCCATGCCCGCCCACTGCAGATTTGAATACACAAGCAGCAGCGATTGGTTGTGGGGCTTGGGAGGCAAGGAATCCTAGACCACTCTGGGGAGTCCACGTGGAAAACACAGGCTCAGGCTCTCACGGGGTACAGGGACAGAGACCCCAGATCAGACCAGGGCTCACACAGTTAGGTGCTGAGGTTGATGGGCAAGAGTCTACAGTGGGGGTCTTGGGCCTGAGCACTGGAGGGCCAGTGGAACCCAGTCTCAAGGGGTGTTTGCCAACGAATTAACAGGCTGGAGATGCTTCCCCAGTCAGTGGCTGCTTTAGTGAGGTCACTCTAGGAGTCAGCTGGCATTCGTGGAAACATCTCTGAGTTCTAGGCAATCAGTCATCTGAGTTGCAGTGTCCTAAGCACTTCTAAGGTGCCATCTCACTTGAAGAAAACCCTGTCACCCCTGCAGGACCTTGAGCCCAGCTCTTTCTCTGAGAGACCCCCTCGCTTTCCTCCCAGCCCTGAGGAAAGTACCTTGGACGCCTGGTCTGGGTCTGGATTTTCTCTGGATCCTGGAGAGATTTTCAGTTCAGCCCTCACCAGGACTTTAAGACAGACACCTGTGTGTGAGCAGGAGAGAGGTGTCCTGCAGAATGCAGGGACCAGGCAAGGTCCTCAGGGGATCGTCTGAGGCAGTGCAGGTGCTGGGTGAGAGGCCACAAATGGGGTGAGGATGTACCTGAGGCCCTGTGAGCAGGGCTAGGAGAGGGGCTAAAGAGGCTCCTGGAGTTGGAGGGAGGCCTGGTAGAAGGTGAGGGGAGAGGGTGGGGATTTGGGGATAGAGAGGATTTGTGGCAGCTGTCACCAGGCGAGGGACTCTGGGAAATGACAGCTGATTAGAGGGATGTAAGGGAGCTGTCATAGGCACAGTGAGGGGAAGACCTCTCCTATCTCCAGAATTCAGTGGCCCACAGTGTGTGCTGAAACATGACAGAGAGGACCAGGTCCCTGGGACTCGTTCTGTGAATCTGGGATTCCCTCTGAACCTCCCGTGGGGCAGGATACAAAGTCGCCACAACCAGAGGTGGCCAGGGTGGGTTAAGTCTATTCCAAGGACCCAGACATGGGAAATTAATTTCAGAACCCCTCAGCACTCAGGCAATCCCCACCCCTGGGATGAATCTGCCTTCCTCAGGATGACATGCTGATGAATGCAGACTGCAGGGACTGCAGGACTGGAGGCCTTGCTCCCTTGGGGTTGACGGAACAGAGACTCAGTGCAAATGCCAACAAAGCAGCCCAGAGGGAAAGATGTGGGGCTCTGTGTCCCAGGGTGCAGGCTGTAGGCTCTGGGGGAGGGCGGTGAAGCCTCCGAGCTAAAGGAGAGCTGTTTGGTAGAGTAGTGTCTACTTAAAACCATACAAAATCAAAACCACAATGAGGTACCATTTCACACCAGTCAGAATGGTTGCTATCCAAAAGTCTACAAGCAATAAATGCTGGACAGGGTGTGGAGAAAAGGGAACCCTCTTACACTGTTGGTGGGAATGCAAACTCTTACAGCCACTATGCAGAACAGTGTGGAGATTCCTTAAAAAACTGGAAATAGAAATGCCATATGATCCAGCAATCCCACTGCTGGGCATGCACACCAAGGAAAGCAGACTTGAAAGAGACACGTGTACCCCAATGTTCATCGCAGCACTGTTTATAATAGCCAGGACACGGAAGCAACCTAGATGTCCATCAGCAGACCAATGGACCAGAAAGCCATGGTACATATACACAATGGAGTATTACTCCACCATTAAAAAAAATACATTTGAATCAGTTCTTATGAGGTGGATGAAACGAGCCTATTATACAGAGTGAAGTAAGCCAGAAAGGAGAACACCAATACAGTATACAAACGCATATATATGGAGTTTAGTAAGATGGTAACGATAACCCTGTATACGAGACAGCAAAAGAGACACAAATGTATAGAACAGTCTTTTGGACTCTGTGGGAGAGGGCGAGGGTGGGATGATTTGGGAGAATGGCACTGAAACATGTATAATATCATATGTGAAACAAATTGCCAGTCCAGGTTCAATGCATGATACAGGATGCTCGGGGCTGGTGCACTGGGAAGACCCAGAGGGATGGGATGGGGAGGGAGGTGGAAGGGGGCTTCAGGATGGGGAACACGTGTACACCCGTGGAGTATTCATGTTGATGTATGGCAAAAGCCCATACAATATTGTAAAGTAAAAACATAAATAAATAAAATAAATTATTGCAAAAGAAAAAAAAATACAAAAGAATTCCATACTCATTAAAGAAAAATTGAAAAGTAGAGAAGAGCAGAAAACAACAAAACAGTTTTCAGAGTTTCACTATGTAAACAATGTCTGTAACATTTTGAGTATGCATTACTCTCTTATTTATGGACTTTAAGAAAAACCAGTCAACAGCAAAATAAGTAAATAAATTTAAAAAAAGAAAAGAAAAGCATACAACAGGAGAGTTATGAGTTTAAGTTGGATTTGGAGTCTCCTGGGAACTACAACCCAGGACACAGCTCCTCCGTTAGCTCTGAGGAAACTGCTTGGAGGAGGTAGCAGAGAAGTCAGTATGATTTTTGCCTAGGAAGTACATGCAGTCAAGCGTGCATACTGGTCAAAGATTACTGTGAAACACAGAGATCAGATGTCACAAGTTCATTATTTTCATGCTTTTCTGTGTGTGGAAGATGCAAGAATCTACGGTCACTGAACCTTTTCCTGAGCCAACTTGTCCAAAGCACAGTGTGCCTCACACTGTTTTTCACCCTAAATTCCTTCAGAATGCACTTTAGGTCAGCAACCACAGTGGTTACAACTTAACACTTGTAGAACTGGCTGTGAGTAATGCTGTTTGTCTTCAGGATCTGAATTTACCTGAGACCAGATGTTCAAGCTGGATTTAGAAAAGGCAGAGGAACCAGAGATCAAATTGCCAACATCCTTTGGATCATAGAAAAAGGAAAAGAGTTCCAGAAAAACACCTCCTTCTGCTTTATTGACTATGCCAAAGCCTTTGACTGCGTGGACCACAAGAAACTCTGGAAAACTCTGAAAGAGATGGGAATACCAGATCACCTGCCTGCCTCTTGAGAAATCTATATGCAGGTCAGGAGGCAACAAACAGAACTGGACATGGAACAACAGACTGGTTCCAAATAGGAAAAGGGGTAACTCAAGGCTGTATAAGGTCACCCTGCTTATTTAACTTATATGCAGAGTATACCAAAAGAAAGGCTGGGCTGGATGAAGCACAAGCTGGAATCAAGATTGCCAGGAGAAATATCAATAACCTCAGATATGCAGACGACACCACCCTTATGGCAGAAAATGAAGAAGAACTAAAGAGTCCCTTGAAGAAAGTGAAAGAGGAGAGTGAAAAAGTGGGCTTAAAACTCAACATTCAGAAAACTAAGATCATGGTATCTGGTCCCGTCACTTCATGGCAAATAGATGGGGAAACAGTGGAAACAGTGACAGACTTTATTTTGGGGGGGCTCCAAAATCACTGCAGATGGTCACTGCAGCCATGAAATTAAAAGACGCTTGCTCCTTGGAAGAAAAACTAGGACCAACCTAGACAGCATCTTAGAAAGCAGAGACATTACTTTGCCAACGAAGGTCCATCTAGTCAAGGCTATGGTTTTCCCAGTAGTCATGTATGGATGTGAAAGTTGGACTATAAAGAAAGCTGAGCACTGAAGAATTGATGCTTTTGAACTGTGGTGTTGGAGAAGACTCTTGAGAGTCCCTTAGACTGCAAGGAGATCCAACTAGTCCATCCTAAAGGAAATCAGTCCTGAATATTCATTGGAAGGACAAATGCTGAAACTGGAACTCCAATACTTTGGCCACCTGATGCGAAGAACTGACTCATTTGAAAAGACCCTGATGCTGGGGAAGATTGAAGGCAGGAGGAGAAGGGGATGACAGCAGATGAGATGGTTGGATGGCATCACCGACTCAATGGACGTGAGTTTGAGTAAACTCCGGGAGTCGGCGATGGACAGGGAGGTCTGGCATGCTGCAGTCCACAGGCTCTCAAAGAGCCGGACACGACTGAATGACTGAACTGAACTGAGAGTTGGAATTGTCTAAGATGGTTAGGGTCTGTGTCCTCAGGTGTGACGTATTTGAGCTGTTTTGTGTTGCTCTCCAGGATGAGTGCTCTCTGAACTGTTCATGGATCTCTGTCCCAGGCATGAAGTCTCTGAACTATTTTGGGAGGGTTTTGTCCAGAGGGTTGGTCTCTGAGCTGTTCATGGATCCACATATGAGAATAGTCTTAAGAGGAAGGCTGGATGGACCCCACTCTCGTGGGTCTTAGAAGTAGACCTGTGATATCACATTCGCTACGATTTCTACCATGCCTCCCTACAGAGATAAAAGTTTGTGGCCCCATCCTCAGGGAGGGCAAGTCATGTGCAGTACAAAGCAGCCTGCAGTAACAATACTGATAAGAACAGTACTTCCTGACTTGACAACCACCCCTGATAGGGGCCCTGTGAAAACACTGTGTACACACACTCACTCAGACAATCTGCCCAACCCACGACAAAGAGGCCATCATTTGCAGATGGGAGCCCAAGGCCCAGTGCAGACGGAAGGTCGCGGCTCATGAGGACAGGAGGAACTGGATGCAGGCTTGGGCTCCTTGGAGGAGGCAGGGAAGACTCAGCAGAACCCTGGCCAGGTAGTGGGGGAGGGAGGCATTGGTACAGGGCCCCAAGGACCCCATGACTGTCTCACTGTCAGGATATGTCTCTGTGTCTCCCCTTCACACACCCAGCTTCTTACCTGATGTATGGAATGTAATCTGCACATTCCCTGGGGACATGGTGGTGGAATACAGAGGTGAGCCTCCAAGCAGGTGGGGAGAAACCTCACATTCACCAATTTGCATGAGGCTCCACCACAAATGCAGAGATCCATGCCTCTCTTTCCCCCATTCAAGCACTCCTTGGCACTGAGGTCAGCAGGAGGGCAGACAGGGCTGGACAGGTTGTGAGGGACCCTGTGTACAGCATGAGCCTCCCCATGACTGGAACATCTCCATGTCTTGATCAGGGCAGAGGACCCTGATGTGTGCCAAGGGAGCATAATTAAGACCCAGGCCATGGGCAACTGAGTCATTTTCTAGAAACAGTCCCTGGTTGGGGGGTGAGGGGCGGGGGCAGGGGAATCAGTTTATTTTCTCCTCTAGAGATAGGTACATCATCCAGTAGCAGGGCTGGGGGCCCACATGTGGGTGCTAATTGGGGATCCTTTGCTGACAGAAATAGTCTCTCTGTCCCTGTCCAATGTTCCATCTTTGTCTGTCTGCCTGCCATCTCTGTGCCTGTTACATCCTCCCTCTTTGCCTTTATGAGACTGACCGTGACCTCACTCATACCGTGAGGGTCCTTCCTCTGTCTCTCCTGAGGGTATCATCAATTGACACGGTTGTTCACTGGGAGCAGTAGGGGGGATTCCCCTTGAGTGTAGGGGATTCCAGGAAAGGCATGTTCAGCTGCAGAGGGTCTGTGGTTTTCCTGGGATGAATCTAGAGCTCCTCAACAAGCATTGGGTGATCTGGGCCTCTGAAAGAACCCTGGGGGCTTCTCTGGTAAGAACCCTCCTGTGGCTCAAGTCAAAGTCCCCACTATGGCCAGAAGGCCCTAGGGGACCCGCCCCTCATCACTGCTCTCATTGGGTCTCCTGGCTCTCCCTCCATCATGCTGTGACAGTCACATAGCCCTCCTCATTCTTTTTATACACACTACACTGAGTTCCACTCCCCAGTTTTTCCACTGGCCTTAACTCTGTCTGGGATACTTTTCTCCCAGATAGGCATCTCCTCTAGGCTTTTGCTCAAATCTCACAATCTTAGAAGGAACTTCCCTGGTCACTCTTTCTAGATATCATCCCCTTTCTCTATTTCACTATCCCGGTTTAATGTTAACCACAGCATTTATGAACACCTGATAAATTACTTATCTTTGGGGGCTGTATGACCCCAACACAATGTAAGTTCCATGAATCCAAAGTTGATTTTCTCTTTCCTAACACACATAGCTGTGCTTGACAGAAACCGTGGAGAGGATGAATGAATGTCAGAATGAAAAAGCAAATTTGAACTTGTTGAGAGAGGCATAGCTAAACAGGCTGAAGATTCTGCTAGGGACATATTCAGGGATGACAAGATGGTGACAAAGCCATGGTCTTTATCTCACCTACACGGTGTCCTTGGGTCCCCTCGGAGTTGACCCCTTTCCTAACAGAATGGAAAGTCCTGTTGTCCTTCTCACATATTACTCGCAGTCAACGACAGAGGCCTTCCCCACTCCAGACCTTCAGATCCCAGTCTGAAGTTTTCTGTCCCCTGTGCGCTGGGGGACTGTGGCTGGCTTTCCCCATTGAGACCTATTCTGTATTAAACAGGAAAGCACAAACAAGCACAATGCCCAGCACAGAGAGATGCTTTCAATGCTTTCTGTTGCGATAGTGGCCACTACAGAGAAGTAATCTTCAATCTATGAAGACATTTTTCTGAGGCCAAGATTGCAGCAGTCGGCGGGGTTTTCATCCTAACTTTGCCTTTCCACCCTTGATCATCTGCTAATTGTACACCAGCATCTATATCGGCTGTTCCCCAGTCTCACCACCAAGAGGCGCGCGAGATGAAACTCTTCTGTCCTGCGATGTACCACAAAGGGGTAGCGGAAAGACCACCCACTCTGGAAGGTACCATTCGAGGGGGCGTATGACAACAAAGAGTACTTTTACACCGCGTCAGGCATCGACCAGAGTTCCTAGCGGAGGCATTGGTGGCATCACTGGGTCCATCCCCATTCGCTCCATTCCGTCTTCCCGCTGCATTTGAGTCCGAGTGGACACCGCTATTAAGCCTCAACTGTCTTCGTCTCGTTTCCAATTCGACCCCTTCGTTTCTACATGGTTACATCCGAGGGGGGACGGCTACGGAGCGAGATGGGCTGCCAGTTCTGGGTATAGCATCACGGAAGCGTTCTGGGCATTGATTGGTCACCGCGTGATCGCCGGAATTAGCTCTTCCAGGGCGCGAATAGGCGCCGGAAGTCCCGCGACTTCCGCCCTGTTTCGTCTCCTGCCCAGTTCCAATTGGCTGGCTGGCTGTTACAGGCATTGGGACCGCAGAGCCAAAGCTGAGGGCGAGAGGCCTGTTGCCCTGTGCGGCTTTTTAGAGCATACAATTGTTCTGCGAGGTTTTTTTTTGCTTTTCCGGAAGGGGTCGTATATCTACCCTGGTTAGTGGCTAGGTTTGGCGCAGTCGCTGGCTGTGCACGGTGACGGCGTTTCAGTCTTGTTCAGCTCTCGCTCAGTCTGGATCGTGTGGCAGCGCACGGTTATTCGCAGAAATGCATGCAATTCATGTCCAGGGAGAGGTCTCTGAGTTTGCTGTCTCTCCCCGGAGGGTCACCTGTGTCAGGGAGCCTGGGCTTGTGTATCGCTACGTGTGACAACACAGGTGCTGTTCGGGTACATTTGATCTCCTTGAGCCTTTGGGCGGAGTTGTGCGTGGTGGGATATTTGATCTGAGTGGCTTTTGGGAGCCGTAGTACAGAGCCCCTAGGATGCATGTCCCTGTATTCCGGGGTGTGCATTTTTGGAGCTTTCTGGCATTTCAGTCCCTGGGTGTGAGATCTCTGTGTAGGCGTGTGCACCTGAGATTGTGAGAGCTCTGAGATTTTGATTCTGGGCCCTAAGTTGTGATGTCTCTGAGCTGCTTTAAGGATGGGTTTGTGTGAAGGTGTAAACTATGAGCTGCTTGGGGATCTGTGCACAGGGTGCAGGGTTTCCATTTGTCTGGGGACTTTAAAGGTTATATGATGTTCTTGAGTTATTAAAAGTTCTTTCTGTTTAGGGTTTTTGTATTAGATTGATAAGTGTCGAGTGGTTTGGGAGTGATTCTCCATGATGTGAAGTATCTGTGCAGTTTTCATTTGTTTCCGTCTTGAAGACTTTGGTCTGTTTGGAGGGTCTTTGTCACAGTGTGTATGCTTATGGTCTCAGTTGTATTTGAGGGTCTGAGACGAGTTATGTGCTCTCTGTGCAGAGATTCAGTGAGCTCTTTTTGGTGTCTTTGGGTATCTATCTGAGCTGCTTGGAGTCTTTGTGTCAGAAATAAAACCTCTTATGTTCTTGGCTGTGAGGTCTCTGTCCAGGAACTGAGGGTTTGGAAGCTGGCAGACATGATTCCGTGGCCTTGAAACTCACATGCTGACTGTGTGTTGTTGAGCGTATCACTTGTCTCCTGGAATCTCAGTATGTATCATATTAATACAGTGGGGCCAGTATGCATCTTGCAGGGTACCTGTGCGTGTTAGCATTGTGTGCAAAGGGCCTGGCTTCAGACTATCCTTCAGCAAATGTTTTCTGAGCACCTGCCATATACCTGAGCACTATTGGAGGAGTTTGGGACAGGACAGAACTGACCAAGTCTTTTACTGCCCACCTTTCGGAGACTTGGTGGGCAGTAAATAAATCAAGGGTGGCGGGTGCTGTGAAGAAAGATAATGCTAGATCAGGGGAAAGGGTATATGTAGGTATGAGGTTACTATTTTATTCAAGGTAATGAGGGAAAGACTCCCTGAAAGATGGCAAGTAAGCAGAGATCAGGAGGAAGTGAGGGAGCAGGCCATGGGGTTATCTAAGGGAAGAGCATTCCAGGCAGAAAGAACAAGAAATGCAACTGTCCTGGCATGGAAATCTACTTGGCGTGCTCCTGAATGTCAAGCAGTCCTGTGATGCACTGGGCTTGGCATGTAGCACTCATTGAAATGGGTCTGGTTGCTGCTGTCTCTGTTTCGCCCACAATTTGTGATCATCCGCATTTCACAGATGAAGGACTGTAGGCTCCAACATGTGGCCTGTACCGTCTCTCCTACCTATCCCTGAAATTAGGAGTGAAGCCTTCTGGTCCATCATGAGAGAGAGAGAGAGAGTTTGAGTGTCCTAGCTGCAGGGATGTCACACTGAATGTCAGCCAAGCAGCAGAGATCAGTTATAATGTGGGAATTAAAACACCTCGTACCATTGGTACTCTTGATGGGGGGCAGGACCTAAGAAGAAAAAGGAACTGGGGTAAAGGACAGGCAGGAAGGGAAGTTGGAGAACAATGAGAGAGAAAAAAAAAAAAAACACGGCTGGCTTCATCACATTGCTTGGGTTTGGCCCAGTTCACGTTGATTGGCTGACTGTATTAGGACATATTCACCTTTTCCTGTTCCTACCCTTTCTTTCCCTTCCCTTTTTTGTGCCTGAGCAAGTCAGTCCTAAAGCCATTAGGTGTTGCCAGGCAAGGCATGTGTATGTGTAAAGGGGCATCCCTGCCTGGAGAGTCAGAGCCCAAGGTGGAAAGAAGGATATCCCTGGGGGTTGGGTGGGAAGGAGGCTAACTGCTTCCTGCATTCAAGCTTGAGTGAGGTGTGGAAGTCAAGGGCCAGGGATGGTTCTGCATAGATTGTGAGGAGGACCTTTTTGTGGAGGAAGGATCACTTATATGCACTGGCATTCATCAACTCGGCAAATACATAAGAATGCTGAGAGCCACGTCTGTCAATTTTGGAAAAGGGAATTTGCAATATGGAAAGGAAGTAAACTAGAACAAATTGTGAGGAATTCTACTGGAATTAAAGGTCTCCGTGCAAACTTCTTGTATTCGATAGGTGTGCATATGTGGCTAGACTGATCTATAACTATAGATGTGTGTCTACGTGTTTGTGTGTGTGATTGTGTACACACATGTATTCCCAAGTTACTGGAAACAGCAACATGCCAATGGCAATAATTACACCAGTCCCCAGATCCTAGCTTCTGAACACCTTTCTCCACTCAATGATGGGTTCCCAGGCTGAGGAAGGAAAGGATAAATGAGCCTGGTTCACCTTGTCATGTCAGTAATAAGGGAAAGTTCAAGAGTGATGGGGAGATGTCAGAGGGCCACAGAATATAGCTTAAGGGCTCTCCCGCCAGAAACATGCAGGACTCTCTTATTTTTTCCACCTTTTTTGAGGTATTATTGACATATAACCTGTAAGTTTAAGATGCCAATGTGATGGTTTGGTACACACATATCTGGCAAAACGATTACCATGGCAGGGTTGGCACTCTATCCCCTCACATAATCCTTTTTAAAAAACGTTGAGGAAATAACATCTCAGATCTACCCTCTTAGCTTTCACTGTATTACACAGTTTTGTTAATGATACTCACCATGCTATACATTGGATCCACGAAACTTATTCATCTCATACCTGTAATTTTGTACCCTGTATTCAACATTTTCCCCAGGGCCCAGAAACCACCATTCTAAACTCTTATTTCTGTAAGTTTGACTTTTTTAGATTCTGCATATACGTGAGAAGATACAATATATGTCTTTCTCTCTTTCACCTTTTTCACTTAGCATAAAGCCTTTGAAGTCCATTCATGTTGTTGCAAAAGGCAGAATTTTCTTCTTTCTGACTGAATAATATTCCATTGTATATATCGCCACATTTCCTCTTTTAAAATTAGTTTATTTTAATTGGAGGGTTATTACTTTACAATATTTTGATCTTTTTGTCATACATCAACATGAATCGGCCATAGGGATTCACGTGTCCCCCCATCCTGAACCCCCCTCCCAACTCCCTCCCTACCCTATCCCTCGGGGTTGTCCCAGAGTCCCGGCTTTGGGTGCCCTGCGTCATGCATGGAACTTAACACTGGTCATCTATTTTACATATGGTGATGTACATGTTTCAGTGCTATTCTCTCAAATCATCCCAACCACTCCTCCCACTGAGTCCAAGTCTTTTCTTTACGTCTATGTCTCCTTTGCTGCCCTGCATGTAGGGTCATTGGTACCGTCTTTCTAAATTCCATATATATGCGTTAATATATAGTATTTCTCTTTTTCTGACTTACTTCACTCTGTATAACAGGCTCCAGGTTCATCCACCTCTGTAGAACTGACTCAAGTGTGTTCCTTTTTATACTTGAGTAATATTCCATTGTATATGTACCACAACTTCCTTATCCGTTCGTCTGCCACTGGACATCCAGGTTGCTTCCATGTCCTAGCTATTGTAAACAGTGCTGCAGTGAACGTTGGGGTACATGTGTCTGTTTCACTTCTGGTTTCCTCGGGGTGTCTGCCCAGCAGTGTGATTGCTGGGTCACATGGCAGTTCTAGTCCCAGTTTTTAAAGGAATCCCACACTGTTCTCCGCAGTGGCTATAGCAGTTTGCATTCCCATCAACTGAGTGAGGGCGTTCCCCTTCCTCCACACCCTATCCAGCATTTGTTGTTTGTAGAGTTTTTGATGGTGGCCGTTCTGACCGGTGGCACCACATTTTCTATATCCATTCACTCTTCATAGACACCTGATTGCTTACAACTTTTGGTTGAAGGTGCAAAGTAAATTTCAGGTTAGTGTTAATCCTCCAACATTGTTTTTCAGAATCATTTGGCTCTTCTAGTTCATTTGCCTTACTACAGAAATTTTATCATCAATTAGTCTATATGTACAAAAATGTCCTGCTGGAATTTCTGACTGGAATTGTATGAAATTGATGGATTTGTATGCGGACTACTCACATCCTAATTATATTGAATTTCTCAACCCGTGAACACACCGTGTGCCCCATTTTGTTAGGTCTTATTTAAGGAACCACGTTGCATTGCCTTTTCTGCCATTGTTTTATCAAGTCTAATCCTCATATATCAAATTCTGAAAATCTGACTCTGATGAAGATATGAAAGTATTAGTAGTCAGACTTCCATCAGCAATGCCTTATTTCTTGTGTAGTTTTAGCATTGCCCGTTTATTGTGTTTCTTATCTTTTCTGCTAATATTCGTGATTGTTTAATCCAAGGGTGATGGTATGGGTATTTTCTGGCGTAAATCGTGAGGAGATGTTCAGCTGTGTTTTGGGAGGGAGAGTCTGAGGACAGGGGCACAGGGGAGAGAGAGCAGAGTGGGGGTGGGGGAGGTGAAAGCGTGGGGGCAGGGACAGGGGGCTACTAGTACAAGCGGAAACAGAAGTGAAGAGACACAAGAAGAAGAGCTCCCCTCTGGACCGTGCTTAGCTCTCTGTACGTATACGCGTAATGAAGGCTTTGAGTACTCATAGCAACACTGTGCAGACAAGGCAATGGCAACCCACTCCAGTACTCTTGCCTGGAGAATCCCAGGGACGGGGGAGCCTGGTGAGCTGCCATCTCTGTGCTCACACAGAGTCGGACACGACTGAACTGACTTAGCAGCAGCAGCAGCAGCAACACTGTGAGGGAAGCATGTTTAGTGCTACCATCCCTTTCGGCAGTTGTGGAGCAGAGACACGTAGATTTAATGGGTGAATGAATCTGCACAAAGTCACCTAGCTGGCAAGAGCTGAGTCAGATTGGTGCCCAGGCCAGAGAGAAACAGCCAGGTGTGATATCTTACCCCCAATCTGGAATACAGTGCAGTGTCTGGTGTACTCTGGATCAAAAGGCAGATCAACCTCTCCATCCCCATGAAACATTACTATGGATCGGTATACAGATTGAACACAGTGTCTCCTAGGTGCATGAAAGACCATGAGGTGTCATGTCAACATGCACACATCACAGAGAACAGTTCCTGGTCCATACCGAGGTCTAAACAGTGTTTCCTCTGACCAACATTAGTGGAGCACCCTCATCATTATGGAAAGTAGCATAACTATAGTGATAAACAGATAGAACCACAGATACAATATCATGAAGACATTACCTCCCCCATCTCGTAATTTTCTTAAATGTAGAGACAAAAACCTGGAAGGCAATAGACCATTACTAAGTTTTTTCCTCTTAAGTGTGACATTCTAGATAATTTACAAATAACATTTTATTAGTATTTTAATGTGTTGTATCTTCATGGTTACATAGGCAGTTTTTCTATTATAATTGAAAAATGGACTTTCTGAAGACTTGTTCTCCTCAGGTATCTTGAGGTTTCAGCATAAAAAAGTTCTGTGGGTATCCCTGCCAGGTGAAAAGCCAATCGGTGCACTGAAGTCAGAAGTAATATCTTTGGTACAGTAGGTGGGGGGCTGTGGGGAGTAGAGAGTTCCGGATGGAAGGCTGGCTAAGCCTGCAAGCATTGTGAAAAAGAACACTGATGCTATAGGCCCAAAACAAACAATAGCTCACAGGTCCCAAGGAAGACACTGGTGTTCTATGCACGGAAATGTCTGTGTTAGGACTGTCAGACCTTTGCTCTTTTGGCTCCCATGATGCAGTGGGGCAGCTTGCGGTGCTTATAACACAGACCTGCTTTGACCCAGGCTGTGGATGAGAGTCACAGCCTCCCCTGCAGCACCACCCCCTTTGTGGGCGATCTGGAGCCTTTCTTATGATGTCTGGGAATCGACAGATTCCGAAGAGAAAGGAGAAAGAAGATACACAGCGCAGGGGGTACAGGCACCCACCCTGTGCATGTGGTGCTAGAAATGGGCTAGAGATGCAGGTGCAGCTTGTTACAGGAACCCTTGGGGATGAGTGGAGTTGGATTCGGTGACTCAAGGAAGAAATGTGGAAGTGAATGTAAAGGGAGAAAACGCATTGAGGGGTAAACAGCTCCAACTCCCAATTCTGTACCAGGGTAGGTTGCTCCATTACTGTTGTGAGTAGGCTGCCTGGTCTGAGCTCTGGGAGGGAGTGATGAGCATTCTAAGGACCCGCCATCAACCCTAAGCAGGGGGCGCTGAGAGTGTGAAGACATTGAGTCTCAGCCTTTACCACTGACAGACACAGAAAGCTCCTTAGCCCTGCTGAGAGTGGGGCTGTGGCACCTTAGGGAAGCTCAAAGGTAGGGTGGTGGTGGTGGTTCAGTCACTCAGTCGTGTCCAACTATTAACGAGCCCATGGACTGCAGCATGCCAGGCTCCTCTGTCCTACACTATCTCCCTGAGTTTGAACAAAGTAATGTCCATTGTGTTGGCGATGCTATCTAACCATCTCACCCTCTGTCTCCTCCTCTGTCCTCCTGCCTTCGATCTTTTCCAGCATTAGGGTGTTTTCCAATGAGTCAGCTATTTGCATCAGGTGGCCAAAGTTTTGCAGCTTCAGCATCAGACCTTCCAGTGAGTATTCAGAGTTCATTTCCTTTAGGATTGGCCGGGTTCTCCTTACTGTCCAAGGGATTCTAAAGGGTCATCTCTCTAGCACAATTCGAAAGAATCACTCAGTCTTCTTAATGATGCAACTCACACATCGGTACACGACTATGGGAAAAACCATAGTTTTGACTCTGCAGACCTGTGTCACCAAAGTGATGTCTCTGCTTTTTAATATGCTGTCTAGGTTCGTCATGGGCTTCCCTGGGGGCTCAGTGGTAGATAATCTGTCTGCAATGCAGGGGAATTAGGACACCTGGGTTCAATTCCTGGGTCGAGAAGGTTCCCTGGAGGAGGGCATGGCAACCCACTCCAATATCCTCGCCTGGAGAATCCCCTGGACAGAAGAGCCTGGCGGGTATTGGTCCATGGGGTCGTAAAGAGTACACCGAGAGACATCACCTCCCAAACAGAATCTCTGGCCAATGGGCTGTCTCTTTAGCTTTACTCATCTCAAGTAAAATCTGTTCCCTGGCCTCAGAAGCCACGTGACATGACGAAGAAAACTTGAGGCAGCAATTTCGTTCGAGATCTGTATTCGTTTGGGCCAAGTGGTTGCAGGGAATGAAATGGGGTAGGGTGATGAAGGAAATGAGATGATGAATTTATTGCCCCGGGCACCTCCCTGCCTCCCAGGTAGCCGACTTCAGTAGGGCTGGCTGGTGTCAATGCCTTGTGTGTAGGCTCACTTGTAACAACATCCTGTGTGTGGTATGAGCAACTTGGTGGGCAAATCAGACAGCATGGCCAAATATTCCTTTCTCAGAGTGGATGGAGGGAGAAGAGAGAAAAGAGTGATGAACCATGGGCTAGTTGGGAGTCACTTTCTAAAATCTCAGTATTTCTTCACAAGGTGTTTGTGTGAATTCTTTTGTTAATCTGAGAATTGGCTTTCTAGATGAGGAAATATCATCGTGAGAGACTCCTTGTGACATGTGAAAACAGGTTGGGAGTGAATTGGATTAAGGTCATTTTCCAAGTGTTTCACACCAAGTGTTTGTTTAAGGGCACAGCAGTGGCCTGAAGGAACTGAACTAAGTGGTTGAAATACAGGTTTCAGTTACTGAAATGTGAAGAGACTCTTTCTGGGATGTGTGGTCATCCTAGCCAGTGGTCACAGGCAACTGATAAACTCATAGGATTTGAACCGTGTCTTCCTAATGTCTTTTGCTTTCTGCCCTGGAATGTGGTGGAGGCCTCAGTTCCGGTGACTAAAGTTCCTAGGTAACAGTTCTCTGAGAAAAGTAGCTCTCTAGAAAAGAGCAGTGCCTGGGAAGCTGATCTAAAGTTTTAACATAGCCTGTGATGTAATTTTTGTTAGCTTCACCCAAGATATGATCATTCAAAGGATATAGAGAGATGCACCTGCTTCTGTATCTACCATTGGATTTTTGAAATGAACATACAGTAAGCTTGGCCCGGTTTTCTTTCTTCTTATTTATTTATTCATTGTTGACTGCACTGCGTCTTTGTTGCTGCACGAGGGCTTTCTCTAGTTGTGGAGGAGGAGCACTACTCTCTAGTGGCGGTGCATGCGCTTCTCATCTCAGAGACTTCTCTTGTTGCGGAGCATGGACTCTAGGCTCTGTGGCTTCCGTAGTCGGAGCAGGTGGGTTCAGTGGTTGTGACACACAGTCTTAGTTGCCCTGCGGCACGTGGAGTCTTCCTGGACTAGGGACCGAACGCCTGCCCCGTTGCATTGGCAGGGGGCTTCTGTTTTATTTTTTTAATCATCAATTCATTTCAATTGGAGAATAATTACTATACGATACTGTGATGGGTTTTGCCATATATCAACACGAATCAGCCACAGGTATACGTGTGTCCTCCCCTCCTGAACCCCCATCCCACCTCCCTCCCCACCCTATCCCTCTGGGTTATCCCGGAGCACCGGCTTTGGGTGCCCTGCTTCATGCATCAAACTTGCACTGGTCATCTGTTTTACTCATGGTAATGCACATGTTACACTGCTATTCTCTCAAATCATCCCACCCTCACCTTCTTTTGCCGAGTTGAAAAATGTGTTCTGTACATCTCTGTCTCCTTTGCTTCCCTGCATGTAGAATCGTTGCTACCTTCTTTCTAAATTCCATATATAGGCATTAATATAAGTATTTGTCTTTCTCCTTCTGACTTACTTCTGTCTGTATAACAGGCGCCAGGTTCATCCACCTCATTAGCACTGATTCAAATGTGTTCCTTTTTATAGCTGAGTAATGTTCCATTGTGTGTATGTACCACAACTTCCTTATCCATTCATCTGCCGTTGGACATCTAGGTTCCCTCCCTGTCCTAGCTATTGTAAATAGTGCTGCTGTGAACATTGGGGTACATGTGTCTGTTTCACTTCTGGTTTCCTCAGGGTGGTATGCCCAGCAGTGGGATTGCTGGGTCTTGTGGCAGTTCTATTCCCAGTTTTTTAAGGAATCTCCACTCTGTTCTCCTCTCCACAGTGGCTGTACCACTTTACATTCCCACCAACGGTGGAAGAAGGTTCCCTTTTCTCCACACCATCTCCAGCATTTATTGTTTGTAGACTTTTTGATGATGGCCATTCTGACCTGTGTGAGATGATACCTCATTGTGGTTTTGATTTGCAGTTTTCTAATAATGAGTGATGTTGAGCATCTCTTCATGTGTTTGGTAGCCATCTGTATGTCTTTGGAAAAATGTCTGTTCAGGTCTGTTGTCCACTTTTTATGGGGTTGTTCGTTTTTCTGGTATTGAGCCGCATGAGCTGCTTGCATATTTTGGAGATTCATTCTTTGACAGTTGTTTCATTTGCTATTATTTCCTCCCGTTCTGAGGGCTGTCTTTTCACCTTGCTTATAGTTTCCTTCATTGTGCAAAAGCATTGAAGTTAAATTTGGTCCCTTTTGTTTATTTGTGTTTTTATTTCCATTACACTGGGAGATGGGTCATAGAGGATCTTGCTGTGATTTATGTCAGAGAGTGTTCTGCCTATGGTTTCCTCTTAAGAGTTTTATAGTTTTTGGTCTTACATTTAGGTCTGTAATCCATTTTGAGTTTATTTTTGTGTATGGTGTTAGAAAGTCTTCCAGTTTCTTTCTTTTACCCGTAGTTGAGCATTTTCCCCAGCATCACGTGTTGAAGAGACTTTGTTTATGCCA
This sequence comes from Bos indicus, assembly GCF_029378745.1. Taxonomy (NCBI): domain Eukaryota; kingdom Metazoa; phylum Chordata; class Mammalia; order Artiodactyla; family Bovidae; genus Bos; species Bos indicus. Next base: position 97,257,361 of record NC_091789.1, read on the forward strand.
TTGTATATTTGTGCCTCCTTTGTCAAAGATAATGTGTGCATAGGTGTGTGGATTTACCTCTGGGTTCTCTATTTTCTTCCATTGATCTATACTTCTGTCTTTGTGCCAGTACCATAATGTCTTGATGACTGTAGCTTTGTAGTATAGTCTGAAGTCAGGAAAGTTGATTCCTCCAGTTCCATTCTTCTTTCTCAAGATTGCTTTAGGTATTTGGTATCTTTAGTGTTTCCATACAAAGTGTGAAATTATTTGTTCTAGTTCTGTGAAAAAATACCTTTGCTAGTTTGATCGGGATTGTGATGAATCTATAGATTGCTTTGGGTAGTAGAGTCATTTTCACTGTACTGATTCTTCCAATCCAAGACAGTGGTACATTTCTCCATCTATTTGTGTCATCTTTGATTTCTTTCATCAGTTTTTTTTTTTATAGGTCTCTGTATACAGGTCTTTTGTTTATTTACGATAAATTTATTCCTAAGTATTTTATTCTTTTCATTGCAATGGTGAATGGGATTGTTTCCTTAATTACTCTTTCTGATTTTTCTTATTAGTTTATAGGAATGCAAGGGGTTTCTGTGTATTAATTTTATATGGCAGGCACATTCTTAACCACCGGACCACCAGGGAATTCCTGGCCTGCTTGTCTTTGGGTGTGCAGCTATCTGAGCTGTGACACACGGAGAGATTCCAGTGATGACCACCACGACCAGGACACAGGCCATGTCCATCACCCTAAAAACGCCCAGGTGCTGCCCCTTCTGGTTTCCCCTCCCACACCCCAACCCCTGGCACAAGGATCTGTCCTCCTTCACTACATTTTGTCCTCTGCAATTTTAAAACTCCTTACGTATTCTGAATTGAAGACCTTTCTCAGATCTGTGCTTCACAAACGTCTTTCCCCTAATAACAAATAGCTTCCCTTTTCATTACAGGAGACATGAGTGATGACATGTACTTTTCCTCCCCACACTCAGAGCCCAATGTTGTGTAGCCAGCAAGTGCCTGTGAGATTCTTCAGAAGTGAAAATAAATTCTGCTGTCTGTCAGTCTGTGCTCTCAGATAGCCCCCAGAGCTATATTTCTGCAGAAACCCACGAGTCTTCTGCAGACAGAGGCACTTGAGAACAGGTATATTTATTGGAGTCTGAACTGGTGATCTCATCAGAGAGCTTCAGAGCTCAACCCATCTTGCAGGACTTGTCTCCCAGCTCCAAGGGAGCTTTTCTTCTTGAAACTCAGAGGCATGAATTTAGTCAGTGTGGGCACGTTAAGCAGGGCTAACATGGCATTTCAAGGTTGTTCATCCTTTACCAGGTATCAGACCACATTCAATATATTTCTTTCTGTCACCTTAGTTACTCCTCCTTCAAAGACCCATCATTTTGGAAGATTTCAATCCTAATTGATGAGGTGAGAAAGCAGAGGACAGGGAAGTTAGGGGGATTGCTCAGAGTCACATAGGCTGCCAGAGGAAAAGTGACCCACGAACCTTGGCATCCTCCATTCAGAGCCCACAGTCTTTATTTCTTCAGTAAATTTGCCATGCGTGTGTGCATGCTGTCACATCAGCCATGTCCAACTCTTTGCGACCACCTGAATGTAGCCCGCCAGGCTCCTCTGTCCATGGGGTTTTCCAGGGAAGACTACTGGAGTGGGTTGCCATGCCCTCCTCCAGGGGATCTTCCCGACCCAGGAGTCCAGCCCACGCCTCCTGCAGCTCCAGCATTGCAGGAGGATGCTTTACCACTGAGCCACTGGGGAGGCCCAAATTTCACATATGATATTATATTTGTTTCAGGTGCACAACAGAGTGATTCCATATTTTTAAACATTATGAAATGAATTGCTACGATAAGTTTGGTTACCTTGTGTCACCACAGACATTTCTTACAAGGTTATTGACTATATTTCCTGTATGTACATTCCATTCCCATGACTTATTTTATAACTGGAAGTTTGTATCTCCTAATCCCTTCCCTGTTTTACACATCTCCCTACTCCCTCCTCCTCTGGTAACCACCAGTTTGTTCTCTGTGTCTCTGAATCTATTTCTGTCTTGTTTCCCGTGTTCTCTTACTTTATTTCTGAGGTTCCACATGTAAATAAAACTGTGTGGTATTTGTCCTTCTCTGTGTGCCTAGTTTTACTTGACATAACACCCTCTAGGTCCATCCATGTTGTCGACAATGACAAGATTTCATTCTTTTTTTATTGCTGAGTAATATTCCACTGTGTGTGTGTGTCTGTGTGTGTGTGTGTGTGTTTCCCATTTCTTCCTTTTTGACTCATCTATTGATGGGCACTTAGGTTCCTTTCATATCTTGGCTCCCCTTGGCTGTAAATAACGCTTCAGTGAACAGAGGCGCACATATATGTTTTGTGACTAGTGTTTCTTCTATTCTTAAGAAAAATACCAAGAAGTGGAACTGCTGGATCATATGGTAGTTCTTGTTTTCAGTTTTTGAGGAAACCTTCATTGTCTCCATAGTGGCTGCACCGATATACATTTTGACAAACACCTCACGAGGGTTTCCTTTTCTCTACATCCTCCCCAACATTTCTTACTTGTTGTCTTTTTAATAACAGCTACTTGACAAGTGTGAGGAAGTACTTCACTGTGGTCGTGATTTTCTAATCCCTGAGGAGGAGATGTGGAGCATCTTTTCATATGTCTATTAGCCATCTGTATCTCTCCTTTGCAGAAATGTCTATTCAGTGCTTTGCCCCATTTTAAAATCAGGTTTTGGGTGTTTTTCCCAATACATTCTATGAGTCCTTTAGCTATTTTGGATATCTACCTGTTTTCCGATGTATATCACTTGCTCATATCTTCTCCCACTCAGCAGGTTGCCTTTTTCTTTTCTTGACGGTTTCCCTTGCTGTGTAAAAGCTTTTTAGTTTGATGAACTCCCATTTGTTTATTTTTGCTTTTGTTGCTCTTGCCTGAGGAGACATGTCAAAAAAACTATTGCTAAGACCTATGTCAAAGAGCGTACTGCCTACGTCTTCTTCTAGGAGCTTTATGGTTTAAGGTCTAACAATTTCGTCTTTAATCTTCTGTGGTTGTGGTTTATTTTTGAATGTTGTGAAGAAAGGGGTCCAGGTTTCCATAACCATTTATTGAAGAGACAGCATTTTCCGTGATGGATGTTCTTGGCTCCTTTGTCATAGACTAATAGGCCATATGAGCGCAGGTTTATTTCTGACAGAGCATCCCCAACTGTACCCTCCGTAAAGGCTGGGGTGAAGTAAGAAGACCCGGTGACTTCAGTGTCCATCCACAGCTGGTGGCACACCAAGTCTGGATAAGGTACGTCACTGTTGCTAGCCACAGTGCACTGGGGCAGGGATGGTCATCCCCGCCTGGCACAAGTTCCCCAGGGTGGGATGCGATGGGCTCACTCCAGCAGCCAACCCAGGTCGATCCTGCCATCCACAGTCCCTCATTGAAGCCAATCATGAAGGTTTTCACTGTATATGTTACATCCCCTCCATGCCGTGCCAGGCTGGCTGTTGAGATGGGGAGGTGAGGAGGAATTGCATGGCCAGTCCCTGCCCTTGAGAGTTGAGTCATTGAGCAGAGAGGAGATCTGACACCCTTAGATGAGCTGGCGAGTGCATCACTGATCCCCTGTGATGCTGCGTTGCTAGGAGATGAGAAGACTGACAAGGATCAGAGTAGATAAGTGGCCATGGCGGGGGAGGGGACAGGGTACTCTGGGTCTTTGCTGTGCCAGTCCCAACTGCAGAATTACCCACAGCCTGCATGAGGGCACCCGGAGGATGAATAGGTGGTTGTAAATGAAGATATCAGCTGTGCCACCCCTCCCCACCTCAAAGTCTGTATCCCCAACCTTCCCTTTGGGTGTTGGTGATCTGGAGGTCACTTCTGAGCAGCATACTCTCCCCAGTTACAGAGTAGGAGCCAGAATCCTGTGATGTGCAGAGATGTCCAGCACGTCAAATTCTAGGCCAGAGACCAAGCCATAGGAACCAACAGGCCAGAGAACACTGGTTGGGAGTTGGGTTAAAGGCAGTGGCCAAATAACAAATCTGAATGTACCTATAGCAAGCAACGATATTGAACCATTCATTTAAAGACCTTCCCACAGAGGGAAGTCCTGGGCCTCCTGGTTTCACCAGTGAAATCTATCAAAGGTTTAAAGAAGAAATAGCACCCATCCTTCACAGACTCTTCCTGAATAGACAGGAGGGAGGAGGGAACATTTCCTAATTCATCCTATAAGCACAGTATTACCCCAGTACCAAAGCCAGACTTGCCATCACCAGAAAGCTACAGACCCATATCTATCATGAATAGCGATGCATACACCCTCAACACAGTACCTGCAAACCAAATCGAGAAACATTTTGCAAAGGGCTGTGCGAGATCTTTCCCAGGACGGCAGTATTGGACCAACACTCAACTTCAGTTACGGGAAACAGCGTATTGATGTAATGAAGGACGGAAACCACCTGCCATCTTGACAGACAAACAAAAAGCATTTGACACAGTTCAAGACCCGTTCAGGACAAATAAGTAAATAACTAAATCAATAAACACGGTCAACCATCTCGGGATAGAAGGGATCGTCGTTGCCTTGTGAAGAACATCCGTGACAGACATCCAGCTCTCGTCACATCACATATAGTAGAGTCTGAGTGAGTGCTTGCCTCTTGAGATCCAGACCAGGACAGGAGGTCTGCTTCAACCACCTCTATTTCACACTGACTGAAGGGTCTAGCCTGTGCACCATGCAAAAGAAGAAATGAAATCATGGAGAAATGAGAAATGAAACCTATGTCCACACAAATACTCATCCTTACATGTCTTTCACAGCAGCACTGTTTATAATCTCCAAATAGTGGAGCAGCCTAAAGGTCTGTCAGCTGGAGAGTGGTAAACAGAGTATTCTTAGCCATTCAGTGGAAGAGCACAGATGGATGAAAAGTGATGAACTTCTGCTTTCTGCTGCCTCATGGGTGAGCCTCCAAAGCACTGTATTAAGTGAAAGAACCCAGACACAAAAGGCCACTTCCTGCAGGAGTCCGTTGATGTGAATGCCCACAAAGGGCAAATCTAGAGAGACAGAAATTAGATGAGAGGATGCTTGGGCCTGCAGGTCCTTTTGGGGATCAACTGCTGATGGGTACACGGAACCTTTTAGTGGTGCTGGCAGTGTTCCACAAGTGCAGTGTGGTGGTGGTTGCACCACTGTGTGAAGTTATTAAAGACAGTGCACTGGATGCTTTGAATGGCTGTGATTTGTGGTGTGTAACTATACCTCAGTAAAGCAGTTTAGGAAGGTACTGCAGATGTCCAAGTGAAACATGTGGGAAAAGATATGCCATTGCTTTTGTAACAATGAGGAGTGCCCTGCTCCTTCCACATTCTGGGTCCGGCTAACCCCACATATGCTAGATGCTCCCTCCAGAGACAGTCACTATGCATGTCAGGACGGAATCCCCAGTGAGCACACGTCTAGTGTGTCTCTGTGTTTACACACAGGCGCCCATTGTGTGACCACAAGTCAGTGGCTCTGGACAGGCTCCTAGAACCCACCCTGCATCTGAAATTCTACTTTGTTGTTTTCCCATCCTTCTCAAATCACGTGGACCCAGCCTCCGTTTCGCAGATTCAGTCATAGATCTCAACCCTTAGCTCCAACCTCTGGTCACAGGAATACCTGTTAACCTGGTGCGAGGGCCCCTTCCTGACCTCAGCAACGCAGGAGGGATGCTCAGCAGAGCAGTAACCAAGACAACGGAACTCCATCCATCCTCCTTCTGCCGCCATGACTGAGGTGCATTCCCTCCCCATCCATCTATCTGCCTGAGTGTCTGGTAAGGAAGGGGACTTAGGGGCATAACACACCACTGAGTCATTTAAATTGTTCTAAATATGGCTGTGAGTAAATATGTCAAAATACCACTCAGAAGGGAAGACACAATATTTTAAAAAAATTTTGCTTTAGTAGCAAACATGGCTCTTCAGTTCAGGATTCTATTTAAAACCAGGACGGGTGAAGCATCATGCGATTGTGCTTCTCAACCTAAAGTATGCATCAATTCTCCCCTGGAGAGGCTTTAGAAGAGCTGATGCTGGCAGGACATCCACAGAGGGTCTGAAGTAGTAGGTCTGGAATGCGGCCCTGGCATGAGCATTATCTGAAAAAGTTCTCTTATGAAAGCTGAGCTTGCAGCTGTGGAAACAGAACCCTTTCTTACAGGAGGAAATCGAAGATCAAAAATTTGCAACTCCTCTATACAGCGAAAGCGTGTTTTCATCATGACCTGCTATACTTGACAGCTATCTTAGGCTGAGGAAAGGGACAACTTGCCCAAGTTAATACTGGTTTGAAAAATGACCTTGTGCTTGCTCTGCTGCGTGTTCCTGAATCCAAAGTTTTCCAGTTGAAACCCTGCTGTTGTTAGTGAAACTCAGTACGTTTTAGTTCTTGTCAGGATCCCTTGTGCCTAGTTAGTTGAATACATTTCTAAAACACTGTGGAGATAACGTCATTCTACAGATCAGAATAGTACATCAAAGATTAAAGATGGCTGAGAATTGTAGCTGCTGATGTTGATGTACGAGGATCTGCTGTCAGCGTATCTGCTGCCTGCGCTCAGTTGCCGTTTTAAACTGTTTCCTGTGTTATCAAATTAACTCCTGTGCTCAGATGAAGACCAAATCGGAACGGGATGCTTATTGGGAAAAATACAGTTAAGCAATCCCTTGTTTGGTGCACACCCATGAAGACCCACCTCCCTAAACGTTCCTTAGGGATCTCTTCCAGATATCCTTTGGCACATTCCCCAGCGATGGGCTTGCACTGCTGTGTCCTGACTCATCATCTTGATAAAGACAGGGCTTTCAACCTCTCAGGTGCATTACAGCGCCCGGGTTCTCTCAGAGATCCAAAACAGGGTGAAGGCCCGAGCTCAGGACACCTTCAGAGCGTGTCTGCAGGAACAGGGCCTCTCAGAGGAACCCATCCCCACCTGTGGCAACAGGAAGATCTCACGTCAGCCTTTTCCAGAGCAGCTCCAGGGGAGTCATGGCACAGTGAAGATCACAGCCAGCAGCATGCCCAGGATTGTGGTTTAAGGAACTGGGTGGATGGCAGTGCCCATCCATGAGACAGGAAACGTTGGCCTGGGGCTACTCGCAGGCCTGCAGGGCTTATGGGACAACTGAGTGCAGATGCCCCATACATCTCAGCCTGTGGGGAATCTGGGGCCCAGCTGAGACGTTTTAGGTAGATTTAGTGATAGGAAAAGCCAACAGCATACAGGGGGATCCTGATGAAAAGAAGTCAGATGGGTAAAAGCTCTGGGGGGTGACGTGGTCACCCAAGGATCATGTATGGAGTGGAAGAGCACAGGGCAGGGGTTGGAAACCAGAGGAAAACAAAGCCCAAGATTTAGGAGGGGATCAAAGTAAATGGACAGATAAGGAGACTTAGAAGTAATGGCCTGAGAGGTATGGGGAAAGCCAGGGTGGACTGCTGTCACAGACTCTGACCAAGGAAAAGTGGTTTTGAAAACGGAATGTGTCTGTGGCCAATACAGCACTGGTTACTATGGTTGGCCTACGGAGCTCTTGGGAGACGTTAGCAAGGGGATGTTCTGTGGATGGGCACATGGTGGAGGAATCGAGAGGTAACCGGATAAGGACCGTCCTGGTGTCTATACTTTCAAGAAGCATGTCTTGAAAGGAACCAAATACGCACGGTATTGGAAGTAGCGGGCTGTGTGCTCGCAGGGTGTGCTCTGGTAAAGGTCATGAGGAAGGAGGCTTGGCATACGCAAAGGCGGGGGTACAAGCCTCATTTTCTCCCTCCTCTTCTGTGAGCAATCTACCCCCAAAACCAGAGCCTCTGCCACTTCTGCTTTGTGCTTTCCCCTACACCTCTGACTTTACGGGGGCTGTCCCCGGGCACTACCCCTCTCTGAAAAAAGAGTTAGCTTACAGCTCCAGTTAATAAAGTTCCTGGTCCTGACAGTGTTTTAACCTACAAACAGCAGGTTTGGAAATCTCTAGCCTGCTTGAATAGGTTTTTCCTGCCACACGAGATTGATCAGAAGCCTCCCAACTGTGAGAGGCATGAGAAGTTCTAAACTGTGTAAACACAGATTCTTTTGAATAGTTAAAAGATTGATTAGAAATTGTATTGGTGAAGGGAATTTCACTTGTTGGCCATTTTTGCTGCTAGTTCCCATATCCCTTACCTGCTGTGTCCCTGGCAGTGTATTGATTAATATAATTGGTGTAAGTTAGTAGCTTTAATGTTTGTAACCTGGACCCTTGAGTTAATTCTTTCTTGTTATAGCCCACCACACCTTTGCTCTGTAGGAAATGCAACTTTATCTAATGCTTTTGGAGGTGTGGCTCCTGACCAATCACCTTTAGAGAAAAATAAGTATTTCTGAAGAAAAGTCTAAAATGTTAACAGGCCTCTGGGCCAGAAGATGATAAAATCACCTAACTTGCATATGCTAATTGCCAGGAAAAGCCTGGCTTGCTGCCTGACTCTACCCCTTCCCCCATTATCCTCTATGCATAACTTAAGGTATAAAAACTACTTTGGAAAATAAAGTACGGGCCTTGTTCCCGAAACTTGGTCTCACCATGTCGTTCTTTCTCTCAGACCTTCTGGCTGAATTATTCAGCCTCTTTTCTCCACTGAATTTCTTCACTGAGCTATCCTATTTCAGCCTCTTTTCTCCACTGAATTTCTCACTGAGCTATCCTCATTGTATTACTCTTATATCCTTAATTAACATTTAATTAAGCAATTGTTTCCTGATCTTCGCCTACGCCGTCTCTCCTTCGAATACCCTGGATCAGCCGGGGCTGGTCCCCGGCAGCACGGTATTGGAAGTAGCGGGCTGTGTGCTCGCAGGGTGTCTCTCCTCTCCTGGCTCCACCTGGTGATGCTGACCTGCACCACCTGTGGGTGGGGGGGTGAAACTTGCATTTTTTGTCTCCCTCCTCTTGCTGTGGGCCCGTCCTCCCTGGCTGACTGAGCCTCAGCCACCCTTCTGGCATGTGCAGACCCCTCTGAATCTGGGTCTGATCGTCCAGTCCATCCCCGGGCAGGGACGTCCACCCACTCCTCATTCTCAGCCGCAAGGTCCCCTAGCCATTGCCTGCTTAGGCTTCGTCTGGATTCAGCCCTTTCCACATTTCTGGCCACAGGTGATGCAGAGCCCTCCCTTGGATCTCACCTGCACCGCAGCAGGAACCAAGATCAGCTCCAGAAAATGGAATTCCTAAACTAGCAGCCACCTTCTGCCCAAAGCCTCCGTTGGGTCATTGTACACTGTGCCCCTGGAGTCCCTAGAGTGAATGGGCGGTGGAAACCCTCCTTTCCCTGGTGTTCCTCTTCATTTCTTGTCCAGCACCTGCTAATCTCCCTTGTCTGTGGCTCTCTCACCTCTGCCTGCCACTGCCTCT